>NC_052126.1:2414914-2491620 GCF_012273895.1 Zerene cesonia | reverse complement strand
TTCTTCAATCATTCATTTATTTTGGAAAAATATTGTGACTATATCCTTATACTTACGAATTAGCAAATCCTACTAATATCCTACTAATCCTACTAATATTATAAATGCGAAAGTTTGTTAAGAAGTGTGTGTGATTGTTGCTCTTTCACGCAAAAACTACTGAACCGATTGCAATGAAATTTTTTACGTAGATAGACGGACAACTGGAATAACATATAGGCTTTTTATCCCGATATTTCTACAGGATTAGTTATATATATTTGTATGTAATAATAAGCACGTTGTGCTACATATATACTATACTTATTATCATTCTATATTCTTATTCATAGTATTACTCTTTATTATAAATAAAAGTCTCACTTAGCTTCAAATGAAATGAAATGCTACATATTTATCACAGTTTAAAATATTGTTAAATGAAAATAAAATAGATAACAATCTACATTATGTCCGCTGTGCTAAACAATGGTCTTAATAACATACAATTTATAGCCACAGATATCAAAGTTATTTAATCAAACAACTCGATGAACTGAGTTGCTAAAATGATGATTAAATAGCAGGCAGCGAGAGCCGTATTTTCCAACAAAAACAACCCTCCAGATTCTGGTATACATTCGAACAATTTTAATAATTGAGCTGTTGCTAGTGTAGGTTAAATAAATCCTTAATTCCTCTGGCTCAGACGAAGCGTTAATTGTTACGAAAAGGTTGAATTACCTGAGGGCTAGACCACTTTGAAGCCTGCGGCTCGATGTATCTAAATGTTATAAATTGAGTGTAATTTGGGCGTTTGATTATAACTTGGAATCGTATTTAATTGTGTTCAATTGACCGTAGGTTGAGATGTGTCTTACCAATAATGTTAAGAACAAATGATGCGTTAGAAAGAAAAATCTTCAACGCAAACAAATACATAGTGTGCCATAATATACTGATAGCTTAGAAGCAATTGTTTTGTCTCCATCTAAATTGACTGTATCTGGGATATTCGTTCATTATCATTTTAATGCTAGTATTATGTACTAGTATATAGTTTCCCACAGCTTTACTCGAGGTGATGGCGTACATAACATACGTTAGTGAAAACGCAGTCGAATGGTGTAGGGATTTTTAAAATCGGTTGAGTAGTTTTTTGTGATCGGGGCACCGCAAATAAGACATTATATTACACTGCAACTCTTTAGACAAACACATTTAGACAACAACCATCCCAACCAATATTAAACATTATTTCAATGATAACAATATCGTGTCTATGAAATGCGATTTTCATATATTTGCAAGCATTTAAATGCTATAAAACTCAAAAACATCCACAAAGGCCGCATTCCGTACTTTCTGCTGAACACTTTATTTATTTATTTATTTAATAAAAAGAAAACTTACAGCTATAAGTACAGTTGTAGTAAAATGAAAAAAGAAAATAAGGCCAATTACAAGTTTTCACATGTATTCGTTTTACGCTCCATTGTGCACCATAACTAAACGTCGCTTGAATTTATCCCGCAGATTCAATGCTTGAAAAAATCATTAGCCATATGTTTTTTTAATTGATGCTCTGTGGTATTGAAAAGGTCAAAATTCATTCCTTTCATTAGAAGGTTGAAATTTCTACTTGAACGGATTAGGAAGGAGTTTTGACGGTATTTGGAATGACTGGGTGGGATATAAAGTAGCTTTGGGTCACGCACGGGGTTGGGATGTGTTCGGAGCCCGATGTCGCCTAGCAACTCGCAGCAATCGACCGATCCGTTCACTATGCGTAGCAAGTATGCTACGTCAGCGATGCGCCTGCGCTCATATAACGGCAAGAGGTGAAATTTTTTGCAACGGCTGGTGTAGTCTGGTAGAAAACATTTTGAGCGGTACTGTATATACTTCAAAAACTTCTTCTGTATGTTTTCAATTCTGTCTATATATGTATTATAAATGGGATTCCAGACTTGTGAATTATATTCTAATATTATAATATTATAATTTTATAGGGATATGTTTCATTAATCGATTTTATTACGGGCTTCGGCCTTGTGTCTCGCCAAACTAAAACTTTTCCTCAATAAGTGCTCTCGAACATTGAACTTAAAATCCCATTTAAAATTTTCATCACGAGATCTTTAGATAATAATTAAAAGGCGCTTTTCAAATCGCATTGAAGAAATTTATTTAGATTTGGTTTTTTAATCATAGCGGCGACCGAGCTGGTTGTTCACCTGATGGTACGCAATCACCAGCGCTCATGAACATTGCAGTATTAAGCCCTTTTTTTATAGTGGGGAAATCTTGCATAGATACTCACGGCCCCCGGGGATGGAGCCGTGGGTTATGTCGGATTCTTACCGACTAAAACCCCCACTGTGTTCCGTCGAGCCGCTTAAGTGAAGGGGCCACGGAAGCTGGACCCCCTCGGGCAGCAGTTTGCCCTGCAAATTCGTTTTTAAAATGCAAGGCCAAAATAAGGTCAGGAATGGGAATGAAGGAGTGGACTTGGGAATGACAAATGTAACCGAACACTTATCTTACCAAACAATTTGAATCATAACTCCGTTACTTGGGCGTTATTCTGATACAATAAATTGTCACCTAGAGACAAACAGTTCAAATAAAAATAATATTAATACAAAAATAACGCACCAATCCACAATATTCGTAGCTAGTCACGTAGTTCTATTGAACGCGGCATTCGATTTTAAAGCAAAATTTTCTGTTGAAAGCTTAACATCTTGACTTTTGTAACTAATGGCTTAGAAAATGCATGCTGTTACCATTTGTCGTTTCGTATAATATAATAATAATACAATAATTGTATAGTTATATTATTGTATAAGCCTTGAGACTTGTATAATTAGACTTTATATTTATTTGTGTAAATTGCAATATTATATGAAACAATCTTGTAACATGTAATGTCACTGCTGTTAAATGTTGTAATAAAACAATCACACTTCACTCTAATGTCATAAATATGAAAGTTTGTTTGTCCGGCAATCTCGCTGAAACTACTGAATAGATTTTTATGAAATTTGGTATTCAGACAAGATATGAGCTGACTTAGGTGATAGGACTTTATATCCCGATTAATTGGTCCCTTGGGATAAAAAAGGAATCTTGATATCCGGACGGAGCCAGGACGAGCGTCTAGTTATAGATATAATTCTGTACTCTATAATATGTATAAATTTTAATAATCTTTAAAGAATTAAGCTTACTAACTAAGTAAGTACACAGTTGCCTTATAATTGTGTAATTTTGCAATTAATTTAGCAGTTCTTCCTTCATTCTCGTTTAATTGCGTCTTTAGGTACTAACAATCCAATTCAAACAGACATTTAATTTGACAGAGAAATAAAAACGAAATTACATCGACATTATCCATTACGAGGTCATACGATAAAACTCAACTACCCACATAAATTTAAACAACTTTCATTGGTGATTTTCACTTCCTTATTAAATGCGAGCCGTAGTTATAATTCAAACGGGCAACTTACATGATTGTACGCCTAAAGGCTTCCACTTAACCGTTATAGAGTATCAGAGGATCTGTTACCGTCCTTTAGCTGTTTATATAACAGTGTAGACTGCTTAATTAATTTGTTAAGGGTAGTTCTTTCTTTCTTCTTTTAAGGGTAGTTCACGATTCATTTGTTTGACGTCGCTGTCTGGATGTTTTTGTGGCCTTGTAAACGACAAACGGAGAACCGGTTTCGATGTGGTTTTTTATAGTAATAGTTATTAGCTATGATTGATGAAAATCAGTAAAAGATGAATTATGATCTCACTATGAATAAATGTATTATACTAGTAAAATGGATATTTCAAATTCAATATATCCGACACAAAATTGGGTCGCTGTTTATTTTTCTCTTTTTATTTAATTAAAATATAATTTGCACAATCTATAGATAGAGTAGCATACTACGGTGTTTTATACTATGAGTGGGGGAGCCAGAGGTTTCCTTTTCCTCACCCTTCCTTCCTCCATGTCCATTATGTCTTTTGTCTTTTGTCCAGTCAATCCTTTCCTTATCCCTTGCCTTTTAAAAGCGAGTACCACATTTGCAGGGGTAGGGTAGTCTCTGCGAATGTTTAAGGCCGGTGGTGATCGCTTACCATCAGGCGAACCACCAGCTCACTTTCCCGCTATTATATAAGATATCAAGCTTTCTCTATAATTAATACTCACTGAAAGAGTACAAAAGCATATTATTTAATCCATGCAGTTAATGCATAGGTATTGATCGTGTAAGAGATTTTAAATTAAATCTCCTTCTGTACTTCGGCTCAAAGGTTTCCTTTTCCTGTGCAGACTTAATTAAACCTTACACATTTAAAAGCTCAATTGATTCTACTATGCTACGTTCTACGTTAAATGGCTAAGTACACTTAACTACAATTACTGATATGATAAAGAAGTAGAGTTCGTGAATTAGTGAGTTTTTTACGTTGTAGGGGGACCTCTGGATCTACTGAATCGACTTCAAAAATACTTTTACCAATAGGAAGCTACGTAATCTGTGAGTGTCATAGGCTATTTATTCTGTTTATATTCCGGGTCTACCGGGGCGGAGACGGGACGGGAAGCCGGAAGAAGATAGATTGTTGTGTATTTTTGTATTTTTATAATTTCATGACGAATAAACGCGAAAACTATACTAGTGTGCGGCTTTAAACATGATTAAAATAAATGTGAATTTAATTTGTGGAAGTAGAAAAATCATATTCGATATTTATTCTCTTAATTATCTTTTATAGCTTATCAGCATTATGTTTACTTTCATTTTAACAAAAGAAGTCAATAATCTATATAAAAATTTGACATCTAAAGAAATAAGTATCTTTATAACATTTCAATTAGCAAATTTAAACAATTACTCCATACAAATTTATCAGCAAAAGAATCCAAGATATGTACAACATACAACCCAAGTTTCGTGCGATATTTTCACTTTGTATTACTATGCTAAACCACAAAGGAGGTCGAGGAATGCATGAAGGAATTATCTCCCGGAACCGGGCTAGAGACGTCACAACAGTCTTACGGAATTTCGATTTATACACGAATGTGCTGTTTTATTTTGTAGTTGTTTCAGTTTTTATACTATTGTTCTATAGACCAACACAGGTTAGCGCTCCAAACATCTGCCAGACACTAAAACCAGATCAGCCAGATAATTGTTAAGGCCTCAGGCCTATAAACAGAAGGTAACACGTTCTTGAATAAGCTCCGAAGTTTCATTAATAATAATTAGTGTATAGAATAGTCTCTCGCATCCATTATTAAAAAAACTAAATATTGGAATAAGTTAATCATTCTATTATTATATGATAATAAATAAACAAACATACATTGCTATTAAATAGTAGAACTACGAATAAAACGAAAAATTTCATTGTATGCAATACTTTATAGACTTTACCAGTTAAATACATTTTATGCTTTCATAGGTATGTTATGTTTCGTGCATTTCACATTAAATGTATTATCGATTATCTTTATCAGGCAAAGGGTGACTGACCTGTTATACAATGATAGACTGAGACTTCTTCATACATTTTATTAGTTTCACTTGTATGTTTGTATATAATCGACTCCTTTAGACTCATTTATGACCCACTATAAGCGGTCAGATTTAATGCAATTTTTGTACACCTATCAAGGTTCAATGCAGTGGTGGCTCAGCGGTGAGAACCTCGGACTTCAAAATCGATAATTCGATGTTCGAGACCGGGGCGAGCGTGCAGGAAATAAATTGATTTTTCAATTTATCTGCACATGTGGATAACATCACCACTGCTTAAAACGGTGAAGGAAAACATCGTGAGGAAACCGGCATGTCCAAGAACCAAAAGTTCGACGACATGCGACATCTGCCAACCCGAACTTGGCCAGCGTGGTGGATTATGGCCTAAACCCTCATACGAGGCCTGTGTCACAGCAGTGGGAACATATATGGGCTGATGATGATGATGGTGATCAAGGTTCGGTGATAATACAATATCTTATTATGCGGATTTACATTGCTAGGATTTAATAACTTCCTTATGTACAGAACATTTAGGTGTTGATTATGATGAAGACTATTTTCGTATTACAATTTGCATTCGGCAACGTATCGTCATCATTTCGGAATGCGGGCGTATTTTTACAACAATAAGGTCGAAATTCGTCCAGCAAACGAACCCAGTAATATTTCAATACAGTCAATTAACGGTTGATAAAGGAAAACAAATTACAAACTATCGAACTTTTTCGGCTGCAATACCGTTGGACATGTCGATCTGTCTGTGACATGTGTCATCGAGTGAACGAGGTATGCGACGGTTTAGATTGCAATTTTGTTTCTAGCTTTTAACTATTGAATAAATTTAATTTATGTTGAATGTTGTTTCACGTGGGAGTATCAGTTTCAAATTTTTGTGTGATATTTATATTGTCGTCTATTGCGTAAAGGCTCCTGTTGTCGGAGGCCAAGACGTAGTAAGTATTGCGTAAAGACTAGCTGTTCTCATACGCTATTGTGATGAGTTGTGTCATACATACATTTAGAACTTTACTTACAAACAAAATTGAAGAAACGGGAGTCTAAGAACACAATAGCAAAGCAAGTATATTTATTTTATTTTATTGAGTAGTTGCTTTTAATGTAAACTCGAATCTAACTCTTAAGAATGAAGGTTCCATCACTTATAAGCTGAACCTTATCGTTTTAAAGTTTCATTGATGTCTTATAATAAACAGTTTATTTAATCTATTCAAACAATAATTTCTACTCCCGTAATTTGAATCTCAATACAGTTCACTACCACTGCGCCAAGCCGCACTTAACACGGTCATGGAAATTCCGGAACATTCCAGAACATTCTGGACAATGCAGCTTAAATATTAAATAAAATGTTGAACAAAGACTGCGCTGAAATAAATCATCTCGCATAATATGCCGTCGAGAACGCAATTTCACGGCCGTATTCAGAAAGCGATATACACTTGTTCTACAACTATTGCCGTGTCATAGATTATTCGAAAGATGCGACAAAAGTTGTGATTTATTCACATTTATGTTGTTGTGTTTATGGACCGATAAAATATGATGTATGGCGACAAACTGCTGGGAAACTAGTATTCACCTGGTGCATTTGATTATTTGCATGAATATATTGACATGTATTATGATGAAAACTGTTAATGGTAGTGTTTATGGTCGTGAATAATTATGGCTATCTACGCTTATATGTACAAATTGCATTATACATGATTTTTTATGTTACTTGATAGTTTGAAAATGAATGGCAAGTAAGCGGGGCACATCTAGTAAACCAATAAATTAAATATTATACATAATTATACATAGCATCATAGCATATGAAATAAGTTGTAAATCATTGTTTAATTTCGTTCAATTCATCGCAAAATAATTTAGTAATTATAATAATAGATATAATTAATTATTTGTGCTGGCTGTCGTTTTAAATTGTCATGATATTGCTCGTATACCTATAGATTTCTACTTATTTAATAAATGTCAAAACAACTGTCTTTTTTCTTACCGACTAAATCACCAAACCAAATGCGATGAAATTTGGTATATAGATAATTTCAGTCCGAGGAAAGATGTAGGATAGTTTTATATTTATATGTAGGATATGTTTATTATTAATAACTATAAGGGGTAAAACATCACTCTGTCTATTTATCCTTTGACTATGTGGGCGAAACCGCGGATTTTAAGCTAGTCTATAGAAATATAAATGAATCGCCAAATTTGTTGGTAAGCATTTTTTAACGGTTTTTGTAGAGGCACAATGAAAGTTCTGATGCAAAGAACATACCACGGGTGAAGAGGGGCCGTTAGTAAATAATAGTCTGGAAGAGATCGCTACCTAACGATAAGATCGCCATTTGTACATGTTTTTCCATTATTGTATGTTCTTTCTGTATTTCTCTATATTCTGTGTGTGCAATAAAGTATAAAATAATAATAATAATTAATCACTAAATTCTAAACAAAAATATGTAATGGAAGGTACACAATCGTAATAACTCAATAATTGTCTATAATCGTCTCGATTCAACCCGTGCTCTAATCTTTGATACAATCCATTGCAACCATTCACTCTTTTACGTTGGCTATGTGCAATTGAATTTTGAAGAATAGTAATAGTTTAAAGGAATTTTTCTATTTCCACAACACCGTATTGTGTAGAATGAATCAGATATTGATCTGGATTTTCACACACACTTTTATTTTAAAATATGTATAAATTTTGATCCCTTCACTGTTTTCTTCTTCACTGAAGAAAAGAGATATAATATAATCTTCACATAAGAGAACATATTAAATACATATATAAAATCACACACACAGAGTTAAGTGTTATACAGAGAGAACTTATTTCAATGTCCTACGTACCTTCCAAGGATACAATATATCTCATGACAGGAATATATAACATAAGAATAGTTAAATAAGGTTATTTGTATTAAAGAAAAAGCAGATATTTAGATCTGTATAGAATTTAATACGATTGTTTCTAGGCTATTATATCAGGACCAATATTTTTAGTGAAGGAATGACTTCCCTCACTAGATATAATACAGTGTCAACAGCTTATCTCTGAAATTAAGAGTGACGTCACAAGTCTAAAATATTCAACATTTAGAATTATCGTACACCACTTTAGTTTTTGACATATTTATCAATCAGAAACATGGCAATATAACACTAAAAGTACTTGAAGTAGTCAACAATGAAAATTCAGCATCTTCTGTTAAATTATTCACTATTTCAAAGATAAGTTGGTGGCACTGTAGCGGTAGCACATTATAAAGAAAACCTCTACGAACTTCAACGTTAAACTAACCACAGCTAGTTTTCGAATTGTAAACCATTTATTTCGAGAGCAGAAAAAGTTTTAGCTGATATATCGTACTTGGTCTAGCGGACAGCCGCCCAATTATTGAGATGGATAGCGCCTCAGGGTGCAAGTTATAATAGCCACTGAATTTTACATTATCACCGACACTTGCGAGGTGTTTAGTTCTTTGCGCCGTTTGTTGTAATATTTTTCAGCACAGGATAAAGTGTCCACAGTTTTTTTATGTCATAGTCGGCAATGGAGCTGGTGGGGCGCCTGATGGTAAGCGCTACAGCCGCCCATGATCATTTGGAGAAGCATAAGGACAATGACAGACCTTACGCGTCTACATATGGATTGTCGACTTTAAATTGGAAATGGGAATTGGGATTAAGACAGGATTGAAGAGAGGAATAAAGGAAAGGACTGTGAAGAGTTAGGAAAAGGATATAGGCCTCCGGCTCCTCCACTCACCATACGAAACACAATAGCATGCTATTATTTCACGCCGGTTTTCTAAATTGAAGAGAGGAATAAAAAAATTCTTAATCAAACTGAACTACCAGCTGAAAGTCAAAGTAATTAAGCCTATTACCTTCTCCTCGCCCTTCCCAGTCCATTCCTTCTTTCCAGTCATCAATCTTTTCCTTATTCCTTATCCCTAAAAATCAGGTAGCGCACTCTCAGAGGTCTGAGCCTCTGCGAATATTAATGGGTGGTGGTGGTGATCGTTTACCATCAGGCGAACCACCAGTTCAGTTGCCCGCTATGACATAAAAAAGTACCATAGTACTAGACATTTGACTTTGACTTGATTTTGACTTAGACTTTGTGTATCGGAATATTATTATGTTTTTAATTGTGCATGCAATAAGTTTAATATCTTATATAAATTAAATCGATTTTACTGGAAATTACGGAACACTTGTATTCCAGGCAGTCATTGTATTCCTTCACCATATCTCGACCAAAACTAAATAATACAAGACAAAGAATAGTTGGTTATAACAATAGTATCTATTCTTTATAGAACATATACACATGTGTACGCGACGGTACAAAAATCAATTATTTGCATATTTTCTGATTGTAAGCCCGTAGCTTTAAATTCCTAGCAAACCTTATCAGCAGATGTGTTGCCCGGTCTCGAACCCCGACTTATCGATTTTGAAGTCCGAGGTTCTCACCACTAAGCCACCGCTGCTTTAATAAATTTGATAATATTAATGCTTCGTTCAACTGGGAGGAGCAACATGTTTTTTCAAATAGAATTTTATTTATATCGCTGGGTATTATGAAACATTTCAAGAAACATAGCAGAAATTGTATGTTTAATGATCACCACTATAAAATACTAGCAACCCGCCCTGGTTTCGCGCGGGTGCAATAATACATAATATTATATAATCCTTCTTCCTTACAATCCTTTTCTATCACGATATCTATTAAAAACCCCTATAAAATCTGTAGCGTAATTTTAAAGATCTAAGTATCACACACAGACGGCGTAAAGCGACTTTGTTTTATCCTATGTAGTGATAACACACACAACGAGGCTTCTCTACGACTGTTTCACCAAAGTCAGCTCATAGCCTCTGTATACCAAATTTCATCAAAATCCGTTCAGAAGTTTCAGCGTGATTGATGGACAAACATCAAAATAACAAACTTTTACGTTAATTAGTGAAGTTTGATATTAATAATTCTCTAATATGGACAGTGCTTAAAGGCAGTTAAAAATTAAAAGAACTCCAGTAGGTTTATAAGCTTACGATCCCACTAGTGACTCTTTATAAAGCCTAGCCTACTACTATATTCTTATATATCCTAATAGCAGCGGTTGTATTGAGCACAGAGATCGAGTAATGAAGATTAAGATATAACCAACTACTTTTATTCCCGCGAGTATTTATTCTTAGACCAGTCCCATGTTAATTTCGAAGAAACTGCTGCTAAGAAACAAATGATCTTCGTTTATTTAAATTCTCCACTGCTCGTTTATTCACAGGTTTTCTTGTAGACAAGTTGTACGCAGTACGTTTGAAGTGAATTTAAAATTCACAGAACACAAATCGAAACGTACTTTTGTTGTTTTGAAGGAACGATGGGGGTTTTACATTATCACGCAATAGCTCAGCATACCTGTATAAAATTTGGGATATGGAAAGATTGATTCATAGTTTGTCATAATAATTTAATCATACATACATACATATCAATACATAGTATAAAACAAAGCCACTTTCTCTGTCCCTATGTCCCTATGTATGCTTAAATCTTTAAAACTACGCAATGGATTTTGATGGGGTTTTTATTAATAGATAGAGTGTTTCAAGATAAACGTTTATATCTATAATGACATCTATAATCCAACGCGTGCGAGCCGCCGGCAAAAGCCAGTAATCTTATACCTTTAAACGAGCAATTCTTGTATATATATATAATTGGAATCTCGGAATCGGCTCCAACGATTTTCATGAAATTTAGTATATAGGGGGTTTCGGGGGCGATAAATCGATCTAGCTATCTTTTTTAGAAAATGTCATATTCGTGTTTTATTCGTGTTTTTTTCTCCTGACATCTATTGGTGAATAATAATACTATTTTGCTTCGTAGATAGCTGGACAACTGAAATAACACATAGGCACTTTTTATACCGATATTCCTACGGGATACGGACTTACGCGGTTTCAACCGCGGGTCACAGCTAGTAGATAATTATTTTTATTGTTAAGTTAATATATTTAATGAAACATTTTTAGAGAATAGAAAAACATCGAGCATGATGCGGGATTTTAACCCTTGGTCTTTCCTTGCCTTACCGACGCCTTGCTTCTTTGTCACCCGCTAACGGCATGTATCTCAATCTTTCTCATTCCAATCAAGTTAGATAGGAAAATATATAAGAAGAAATAGATAAGAATTTTACGGGATGAAACTAAATTGTTTCTTTAAAACGATAAATATTCTATTATATTTATTTATTTAATATGGTTATCATCATCATCATACTTATTTATTCATCATATTTATAGTACAACGAGAAATATCATTAAAATATTTATCATTCCTGTACAAAGTGATAGACATGAAATAGCTCAAATAATGAAATAAGAATTCAAAGTGTGAATGTTCATAGCTACGATATTTTCAACCGATATTATAAAAGGAGGAGGTTATCAATTTTACTGAATTTCTTTGAGTTTGTTACCTTATAACTGGATGAACCGATTTTCATGATGCTTTTTTTATTTGAAAGCTGGTACCCATTAAAATTTGGTGGTCAAATTCTTTTTGATTAAATAATTTAAGTAGTGCAGATAAAATTCACATCCTTTAACGATAAATTCGGTCACTAAACACTGCCTTAATCTAGGTCTACAGAACCGGATACAATTCTGAACAACATTTATAACTGCGTATAATACCAATCTAATCCATTCATGTATAAGAAGTCACATTAGAAACCAATAACCTAATTGTTCAAACCAAATCCAATAAAAGAAGAAAGACTAAATAAATCTATCAAACAATACGCTTGTACGTATTTACCCACACTTCGCGCTGGTTCACTACACCCGCTTTATAGATCTGCATACAATTTTAAACAAAATAAATCCAAAGATTGCACCCTGCGGGTATAAATAATCTAATCCATTGGATGATTTGTGAGGATTCCCGCTCGAAAAATATTTTATTCTCGACTAGGGTGAGTGTTACTCAGCTCTGTATCGGACGCGTTACTGACCAGAATCTAAAATGGGCTTCATGTGATAAGTTTTAAGCGAAAGGCGATTTATTTTGTGTCCCTTATCTTCTGTGAGAAATAATAATGGTGAATCAATCATTCACATGAAGTAAGATTAGAGCAAGCAAGGTTAGGACTTCGAATTGAAAGAAAAATCAGGATTCGAGACCAGAGCGTGCAAGAAAAAAATCAGTTTATCTAAATATAGTCATATAACATCACCGCTATCAAAATCGAAAGTTCGACACTTGCTTAGCGCGGATTATTATCTTCATAGGAGGCCGGTGTTCCTGAATGTTCGTGTAGTTTGAACAGGTAGGGCCTTTTAATGAAGATTATAGCATAATTCCATATCTATTCATATAAAAATTGTTAAAAAATAATTAAAAGCTTGAATTACTAAAGATATGATATACCCGAAGTTCTTTTAAGGACAATGTGGGAACGGTAAGATTTAATCTTCATAATTGAATATTATATCTACGTACTGTCATTTCACACTTACAATTCTACTAAAAATTGAAGCAAAAGAAGTTGAGAAATTAAAAATTATCATAAAGTAATCGCTGAGTCTTATAATTCACACCATATAAATAGTCATGGTACACAAACAATATTTTACGAAACATTTTGGATCCTAATAGAGTACTATTCAAGTTCGTTGGGATTCCTGAAGTTTTGGGTGCATTGAAAGATTTTCACAATAAAAACGTTTTCATATTTTACGTTCCGTTTTGTCGAAATAATATGTTTAGCTGGGAAGTTAAACTAATATAGGCTTCTTTCCGAGGTATAATATCTCAATCCAATGGGAATTTTCTTTGACTACCAGACGAAGGCGCGGGTGAAAAGCTATACCTGTGTGAGTCTGCTACATTTTACCGCCATACTTAGTAAACTTTTTTGTATAAAGTTTACAACACATATAAAGTGGTCATGAAAAGACATGGAATAGGTTCTATCAATTCTCTATCGCTCTTCATTGTCGATGTAATTAAATGTACCAATACTAAATGGCACTCAATTTGAAGAAACATTGTTTTAAATTATAACGTAATTTAAAACAATTGTTTGAATATATATTAATGAAAAAAAAATTAACGACATAATTATATTGTTATATATATTCCGTGTATGAACCTAGTAAAGTTTTTAAACTATCAGTATGTGATGTTTATGACCGCCTCCTTGGTACAGTGGTTAGCGCGTGAGCTTAGAACCGTGGGGTCCTGGGTTCGATTCCCGGTGGGGACGCAAAAAAAAAAAAGTCTCGGTCTGGCAGGGCACAGGCTGATCACCTATTTGTCCATAAAGAAAATCGATCAGTGAAACAGATGTACATCATCTGCCCCATACCCCACTAGGGGACACGGGACTTCATTATGCTATGTGATGTTTACTCTCTAAAATTTTCAAATATTTAAAAATTTCATTGAATGCAATTAAAAAAGTGAAATTTATTTACAATTTTTGTTAACAACATCATGTGTTAATTTGATTATAAACTGTTCTAACAAAAAATTAAGAAAACATTGTAATGATGAGGAAATGCAGAATTTCCTAACTCCTAATCTGAATTAAGCTAAAAGTATTGTCTTACGAAATGTTAATTTTCCTTACCTTTACAAAAATAATAATCCTAAGTAAGCCATTTAATTTAATCTCAAATTAAATCCTTAACAAAACTTTTGTTAAACTTCCGATGAGCGTTGAAAGGGCGATTTTAATAAAATTTCAAACCTCTAATTTATGGATATACTTGGACACTTACCGTTTTTCCATGATTTTTTCCCAAGTTTACAAAAGAACTTGATTTAGCTAAATGGGAAGGAATAATCTTACTTTAAAGGACGCTTTGTCAAAAGATGACCATAAATACATACGTAATACGTATAGTTACTTTAAGAATTGTAAATTAAACAAAGTTTTATGGCTATGAATATTTATCGATGAATATATTGCACAATTTATGAACAGATGCACATTAAATATGGATTTACTTATTTATAAGGAGGAACGTTGGACTCTTTAGATACAGAGTTTTTCTTGTTTAAAAGGCAATGTACATAGTTATGTAAGGTGTAACGTTTTAGCAAAATGAAGATTTTTTTATTTTTATTTTTATTAACATTAATGGAATGTTTTCGCTTGAACCACAGGGCGTAGAAAATAATAATAATTACAAAGATTATCATTATTGTTTAGTATGCAAAATGTCCAGTTGACATGATTTCAGACGAAAACTTTATAGTTTCTTGCCAACTTTTCTTTGAAGAACTTTTCTGAACCACTGCTTAATTCAGTGAAAACCTGCAACTTTCTACTTAACATAGACTGATACTGAATGACTGATGGAACATATTGGCCTAATTTTATATTTTACATGACTATTTAATTTTTATTCTCACTTTTCTTTTGGCGCGAAATAAAGGTATGTATGTATGCGTGAGTGCGTGCGAGTGTGTTTGTGTGTGTTTGTGTGTGTGTGTGTGTGTGTGTGTGTGTGTGTGTGTGTGTGTGTGTGTGTGTGTGTGTGTGTGTGTGTGTGTGTGTGTGTGTGTGTGTGAGTGTGTGTGTGAGTGTGTGTGTGTGTATGTGTGTGTATGTTTCTATGTCTATGTACTTATTCAAATGTGCTTCTAAAATGAGTCTTATTGAATAGTTTAAGAAATTGAGCTTTCAATATTTTGAGAATTAAATCCAATTCAGCATTTCACAGCATTCTTGTGATTACATTTAGATACAGTTTATCAATCTCACTGATAACAGCCTTGAATTAACCGCAGAGAAAGTTATATCCGATACAGAGGCCACACTCAGTACTTTGATTTCAGCTTACGCATATATACACGACCTTGGTTTGGACAGGGACTCCTTACCAACATTGCCGCAGCATCTAAATTGATGATACCCGTTGCTACCAATGTAACATTCGAGACTTGAAGATTTTTGTGATGTGCATTAAAAGAAAAAAGTGAAGTCCCATATTCCACAGCGGGGTATGGGGCAGATGATATACATCTGTTTCACTGATCAATTTTCTTTACGGACAAATAGGTGAACAGCCTTCTGTGTCCCACCAAACCGAGACTTTTTTTTTGGAAGTCCCCAAGACATGAACCCAAGACACCTCGGTTCTACGCTTATGCGTTATCCACTGTACCGAAGAGATGGTCGATGACCATTCAAGTATTGGTACAATTTGATATAACTCTAATAAGTCACGCTTAGATATTTCAACACTTCCAAAAATATTATATAATACGAGCATAATAATATATACTTGAGGTAAGTTAATTAAACACTAAATGTATATAAATAACAATATCATATTTTTGTATAAACTAAACAACATTATAGTCACCAATTAAAAAAATACCACAATGACTATTTAGAACGCTTCTCAATCTAAACTTGAGTTATTAGTTTCAGAAATCTAAATAAACAACTATTGATAGAAATCGATCCAGAAATTTATAGGAGTAGGTTTCTGTTTCGAGCAATAGTTACGCCCTATCTCCAGAAATATGTATCGACCATGAAACAGCAATCTAGAACGATCGTCCGATATGGAATTGCATATTACTCAAAGATACAACAGTATACATACAAATCAATAAATAATTTTACTAATTAATTTCTCTCTATAGGTACGTTTGGTTGTATGGAAATAATCGCTGCGCTCCGCGGTTTCACCCGTAGGAATATCGGGATAAAAAGTTGCCTGTATGTTATTCCAGTTGTCCAGCTATCTATGTACCAAATTTCATTGCAATCGGTTCAGCAGTTTTTGCGTGAAAGAGCAACAAACTCACACACATCCTTACAAACTTTTGCATTTATAATATTAAGTACGATTTAAGTTTCATTGTAAAGTTTTAGAACAGTAAAGTATAAATTTTAAAAAAATCTGCGTTATTGCTAAATTAAGCAATCGATATAGTAAGTAATCGATTATAGAAAAAAGCCAGTATCAAAAAAACAAATTCACAGAATATTTTTTTCCATTAATTTTATACGTGATATTGCTTGTGCAATTCAAGGAAATTTATTATAATCTCGTCGTTTACTTATGAAAGAAAGAAAGAAAGAAATAATGTTTATTTAGCACCACCACATTTACACAGTTAAATTAAAATTAAAATTAAAAAGTGAACTTATGACTAAACGGTGTGGTGATAAAAAGGGTAACTACTCAGCGTGTGCTACGCGTAATGCGAAGCGCTGATTTTCAGTAGCCCCTTGTTGGAGTGCCAGTCAAAAGAAATAAACATACATGCATACATTATATAAACAATACAAACATACTTATAGATATTTTAAAGTATTTAAACTAAATATTATATATATATTAGTAGGAAATAATTATAAAATATAATAAATGAAATAAATTGTTATAAAATAAGGCAAAAAAGGAAACAAATTATAAAATCACTATATACTATACGACTAAGGCTGGTTATGAAATTCTGTAATTAAAAGTTTTTTTAAACCAGATTTAAAACTAAATAAAGTCTTTGAATTTCGTAACGGAGGTGGTAAATCATTCCAGCACTTAGTTGCACTATATTTGAAACTTCCTCTAAACATGGAAGTATGGTGTTTAGGTATTACTAGTTTGACGTGAATCGCCCTAGTAGACATGCCGTTCTTACATCCCATCCAGGTCAGTTTTCTATACCGATACGCTGGCGCTTCAGTATTGATCACATCGAAGAGAAGGCACGCAAGATGTAAACGCCTTCGATTTTCCATGTTAAGGATATTTGCTTTTTTTAAATATGGAGAAATGTGCGCTCGAGCAAGTATGTAGCTGTTAACAGTTTCCAAGCGATTCGATATGTTCCCAGACTGACAGACAGGTAGGTACCTACAGCGAGCGATCTGTTGGTTACGACTTACCTAGTTATACCTATATATCTATCATATCTCTTACAGGCAGCCGTTTCTTCCATATTCTATTTATATTATATTTAGATACCCTTCCAAATACAGGTTCGTGCATAATACAACCTATCACAAAACATATTTACTTCCTTTTCACAACATTATACGCATGACGCACGTTTGAGGGGAAAACATAATTAGTAATCCCATAGATTCTTTCCATTACGTTGGATAACTCACGAACGCGCAGAAATGTACGGAAATCCTTGGATAATCCTCTACGATATTGCAAAATTTCGTATCACCGGTACGTATATCACATCATACATAAACATGTATGTTAACACGGCATATTTGACCTTATCGCTAGTACTTATCCGAATTAACTCGTCACAGTCCTTTCTTCATTTTGCACCCTATTTTCTTTAGGGTTATCGCTCGTATTCTTAGTGAGTTTTTTTTTTATTGAATCCATATGAAGAATGGAGGAATTGTTTTTTTAAGAGATAAAGTACTTATTACTTTCAATTTAAGTATAAATCGAATAAATATAAAGATACCTCTTAGAAGGGCAATTATTTATGTCATTTTCATTGAAAATTATATGTACCTACTTTAATAAATTAAAATAAAATGTATTATAGGCTCAAAATCATATTAGAAAAATGCTGTATATTTTATTAACTAACTGACCCATTCAATTTCATATGTTCTTAAAGGGGATATTTTTTATCCCCTTTTATTATGTTCATTCTCGATAAATGGTCTATCCACCTATTTTAATTTGTAATCAGAAACAGTTTCTCTTGCAATTTAAACATTAAAACAAAAAATTTTCCATTAAAACAAATTAACAAATAAAGTCATCATCATCACATCCACATTCGGAAAGCATTAATTCCATCTTATCTCTAATTATTATTTTACACTCACATTGCTGTTAATCACAAAGTGTTCAATGTTAATATGTCATTTATAGATATTACCTTAGTTATACTCGTTTGTTTTTGTTGAATGTTGTGTTTATCTTTAATTGTTGTGTATGTAATGTGTATTACTAAACTTATTTGTATTGACAGAAAATGTTTATGCAACAACAGCTGATGAACCTAAATAAATAATATATATATATATATATATATATATAAATAAATAAATAAAATAAAATAAATCCACCAGACATAAAAAGCCATTATGATACTTGTATGTATGATAAAATTATAATGTTGACAGATGTTTCATATCGTATAATGTTTCAATTGAAAAATGTACTACTATTAAAAAATACTTAAATATGCATGATGTTGCCATTTACTCGAAATTTACATAGATATTAAGTAGCAAAGTTAAATTAAAATCCATTGCATTAAAAACTGATTCCGCAATAATAAACCGTTTGACAACCCTAACCATCCTAACGAGGCGTTCAATAAAATAAAGAAAGGAGGGAGTGAAAAAAGTAATCAAGTGGCTCATCTCTATACAAACAGCCGACCATTTCCTATATTTACGAGCGAGTCGCAGGGAATCGTATATTAAGTAACAATGTATTGTGCTCAGTGGGATTTTTGGAACTAGGGTATTTATAAGATCAAATTGAATCACTATTTTGATTAGTTCCAAGTCCTGACTTCCAATAGTATCAGCGATAAGACCTCAGACTTTAGTCGAAAAGTTTGAGGCTCAAGGCTAGAAGATCTTTCAATTTATAAATGCATATCATCCTCCATCATATAAGCCACTCCATATAGACCCGATTTCGACTTACTTTAAACGTACAGATTTCATTAAAACTCTGTATTCAATAAACTGTGACAATTTAGTTGATTATATTATTTAATCGTGTATTCAAGTTTTTTAAACTAAACAGTATATATAATTTTATAGTGAGACCTTGGCTACAAGCTGTGTAAAAATGCATTCATGTTTAAATTGAAAGAACAATTGGTTCCTTGTGTATTCAATTGAATATTTGCTGCGGGTATCATTAATTATTTCTTAAATATGGTTATTATTCATAGATTTCCGGAATTTTATCTTAAGTATTACTTTTGTTATATGCTTAAGTTTAAAAAATACTAATAGTATACTAGCTTGTAGCCTCGGCTTCGCCCTTGGTACACTGTGTACGTCACTCGTGTATCTTTTATTTAATCATTTATCGTTCGTTCTATTCATATAATATGATATTTAAACATTTATGTATCAATATTTCTACAAATACGATCCTCTTTAATCATCTCGCTAGCCTTTTCTGCCATCATTATTGTTGGAGCATTCAAATTACCTCTTACAATTTTGGGCATTGTAGAAGAATCCACCACTCTCATTTTATCGACACCATACACTTTAAACCTTGGATCTACAACAGCATCTTCATCATCGGCAGGCCCCATCTTACATGTCCCGACTGGGTGGCAAATAGTCATTGTGTAGTGCGTTAATATACAAACAAAATATTCATATGTGCCCCATTCATAATCAGAACAACCTTCTACTGGTGTTCTAACATATCTAGCACCACATTGCCTGAAACTTTCAGTGTCTTCTAAGGTTAACACAAATCTTATACCCTCGACTAGCCTATCTATATCTTCTTGTTCCTTAAGGTGGCCTGGATAAATCAATGGTGCGCCAAATGTTGGATCTGTTTTATTCAATAAGATATATCCTCTACTTTTTGGAGTAAGCAATAAAGGTTTAGGTGCAATACCATCATAAAAAGATAAGGGTAATGTGTTCGTTGCAGCATATGTACTTGGATCTGCCATATATTCAGCCACATTTCTGCCATCAAAGTGAATTTGAATGTCTGGTGCATTTTCCATTTCATAGCTTGTCTTTATAAATGCAATACTATTAATAGTAGATGTTGTAGATAACGGGCCTTCTTTTGTTTCATTTTGAAGATAATATTTTGTTACTTCATTGAGCAATTCTTTTTCACTTTTTAATGTTTCACATTCATTGGATAAAGAAACTGTAAGAGCATCAGTTGTGACATGATCATGAAGATTATACCCAACTTTCAAATCGGCTATAATGGGTATACCTAGGCTTTCTAACTCTTCTTTTGGACCAACACCAGATAATTTAAGTAATTTTGGGGAATTTATTGCCCCAGCACTTACTATTACTTCTTTTTCAGCGAAAACTTTGTAATACGTTCCATTTTTATAATATTTTACCCCAACCGCAGTTTTTGTAGATTCGTCTATTAGTATTTGGGTAACAAATGCGTCTGTTATTATTTGTAAATTCTCTCTTTCATTTCTTATTGGCTTTATAAATGCTACATTAGCCGATTGTCGTTTACCGTCTTTAGATGTAGACAGGTTTATATTAACGCCAACTTGACTGTCCCTACTTAAATCTTTTGTCGGTAAACCCTTTTCATTAAAAGCTTTTACAAGCATATCAGATGCAATATCAACGTACGGAAAATTTTCGACGTTTAATGGACCACCAAATCCATGATATTCGTCATCAATGCTTTCAACGTATCGATAATTTTCAGATTTTTTAAAGTATGGTAAAACCTGTAATATAATCATTACATTACATTTTGAATTAATCTTCATGTAAAAACAATATCAAACTTGATTAACTAATGATAAGCACGAGTTATATATGTTAATTTTTTTCGATAAACTATTCATCGAATTATAATTATATTACAACAATTATTGTATTCTTTCTAATACAAACTTACTTCGTCAAAACTCCAACCTTCATTGCCGTCTTTTGCCCAATTGTCATAATCTAGCTTGCTACCTCTCATATACACCATATAATTTACTGCACTAGATCCACCCATTGTTTTGCCTCTGTAATAATATCAATATCATGCAACTGAATGCTGTTTGAACAAATAAATAAATAATTGTTTGAATAAATCTTTTACTTTAAAAGTACCCAAAAATGGGAAATATTGTCGTTCAAAAGGTTAAACGATTGAAATTTTCATGTAAATAAAATTTCAATTAGAATATTCATGGTATTTTATCATTCGCAGTATTTTATAAAATCTTTTTTTGAGTATTTCATACATTAACACAAATACTGCGTAAGTCAATTTTTGTATTAAAAAGCTAAAATTTTTAATGCGTAGATTAAATGTATACCTTATAGTAGGACAGGATTGTCCTTTTTGCGACAAACAGTTAGTTTCTTCCGGTTGAGTTTTGTACATCCAATCAATCTTGGAATTGGCCAATAATCTTGGTAAAGCTGGTACCATTGTTACATCTGGTTCTTCAGGCCCAGCTTCCAGAAGCAAAATCTAAAAATAAACATTTATTGTTACATTATAGCGATTACAACTTATATAAATGTAATTATTATTAATTACTAATCTTTTAACAACTTCTCATAATATCACCTTTTGATCTGCATCTTCAGATAGCCTATTAGCGAGTACACACCCAGCGGAACCCGCTCCAACAATTATGTAATCGTATGTCTTATATTTATCATCAACTCCCTCGAAATCTTCATTAACATCATTTGCATCTTTATTTTTTTCACATTTAGACTGCGTATCATCTTGGTTGTATTCGGGATAGCTATTGTTAGTCGTAGTACCAAACAGTTGAGTCACAAGAGCCAAATAGAGATAACCTGTTGGAGAGCACTGTGTCAGATTCGCTTGCGCGGTTGCGCAGATTGGAGAAATATCAGGTGGTAGCCATAAACTCATTTTCTTGTCTTGTATTTTAAAATAAGTAGGAGTACTTTTGAATCCAGTCTCTAAACTGCCTTTGTTTTAATATTCACGCATAAATATGTACACCAGTTCACCAACACGTGTTTGAACACGCCAGTAGATGTTTAAAATAATTTTTATTCTATTGAAAAAGATTAACAAGTGTTCAGTATTTTAATTTATGCACAAATTGTTTTTATAGTTCAATATTTATTGAAGAAAGGCTTGTTTCATACTGTCATAATTTAAATTTTATTAATTATTATATAATTATGTTCTTTCGAATGTCAGCAAAAGTTTAGTTTAATATTAATAACAGATAGAAATAAGAAAAATTATAGTTTTGGTATCCCCCCCCCCTCCTCTCCACAAATAAAACACATGTAATTTTTTTATGGCATTAAATATCAACGTTACAAATCATCATCATCATTATCATCATATCCGGCCGAAGATATAAAATAAATAATATTTGTGACAAATATAAGTGTCGCTGTTAATGTTTCATTTCATAATTTTTATCGAACGATAGCGATGCACAGCCTCGAATCTGTGAACACGTCCTTAACTATATTTGTAATGTTTATAAAGTACCTATAACATTTGCAAATGTTGCTTTTTATCAAATAATTACTTATCAATTTATATGTTTGCATAATGCAATGTCTGTCACATTATTACTTTTTCTGTAGATATTTTTAAAATGATAATAATATACTATTGGTTTTCTACTGACGCTACAAAGGTGAAGGAGGTTTTCATTGACTGCATTTTTTGTGATTGTTACCTCTTACCTTTTTACTGAACATATTGAAGATGAAAATCCATGGAATGTCGTCGCTTAAGAACCACAGGACAGTTCTTTGGCATCATTGTTATGTAGATATTACATATTATGTAGAATTAAAATATAATATTGATATTATTTTAAAAGAGCAACTACGGAGTTTCTTACCAGCTCTTCTCTGTAGAAACTGCTTTCCGAAGCGTGGGTAAATCTTAAAACTATGTTATGACGATTCAAAAGTGTTTCTGTAAATTGTAATGATTATTTTTTATTTGAAAGGTTGGTTTCATCCTTGTGGTCTATTTGTTTGATTTAACTTCGGAAAGAAGCGGTATTACGATATGATTTTTATCGCTGTTTATAAGTAGGAGGCAGAGATTGACATAGGCTACTTCATCGGGTGGAAACAGCTCATTACCATGGGTATTTCCATTAAAAACTCAAGCGCGGACGGTAACCTAATATATTGTCGAACGCTTCTTGAACGCACCTAATACTTGAGATAGAAGATAATCTTAAATGTAATAACAAAGCTATATTTTACATCAGGTTTCGGACAAACAAGGTTTAATAAGAAAACTTTGTTTCTCACTTGTTCGCAGTTTCGGCAAAATATTTAAAGAATATTCGATTGTTATACAAAGGTACGAAAAACATATCCGAAGCACCAATTTACCAATAACATAAGAGATGAGAAATTGTTTTTTTCGCTAATGACATTGGATGTGTTCATGTTTATAATGAGCTTCAGGTAATGTTAAAATTTTAGTCGAGTATCGAAATTTTGTTGATACTGCACTGAATTTTTTATTTAAGATCTATTAATGTTTAGTTATTAGACGAATTTATATTTTTGCCAAGTTGTCCTCTCTCTTCTAAAATTCATTTATTTATTTATTTATTTATTTGGGATAGCCAACGGCTTTATAACTGATATTAATTACTAACTAATAATAAAAACGATATAAAAATACATAAAATCAAAAATTGATACATATACAAGTGCAAAAACTACTTATAGGCTAACACTTCACACTATATATATGAAAATGCTGCTAAATGCTTTTAATTTCTGGTAAGAGATCCAAATTTCTGTTTACACCTTTTTTATTTTTAAATTAATGGAATTGTAGAAAATATAGTAACTATTTCCCAGCGAAGCGCTGGCGTGTTCAACGACTATCAATAGTTATCATAGACATTTTATTTTTAATATAGCGTCATCTGTCGTAATTTATAAATATTATTATAATACACGTTTGGAGTGTTTTAAAAGCGCCTCATAATGGATCATCATCAGATCATCCATCCCATAGAAAAAGATGTGTCACCGCTATAAAAAGTAGCCTTAAGTCCCTTCCTAGCCTCCTATATCTCTACTATACTCTTTCAAATTTATAATATTAGTCAGTATAATACATACAGGTTCCACCTTCGTCTTATTTCTAACAGTTGTTAATAATGTCATTCAGTACTAGAACATTTAACTATTTTCTTATTAATTTTAATAAGGTCTTAAGTTAATCTTGCAATGGTTCGATGCAAATGTTTCAAAAGTTATTAATTATAATAAATACTTTATTGCACTTACACAAATAGAAAATACGAACACTGTATCTCGAAGTCGAGCACGCACGGCACGAATTGGGCCAGCTCGCACCGGGGAAGTACCACAACCCCACAGAAAAGCGGCGTGAAATAATAGCTTGCTATTGTGTTTCGTACGGTGAGTGGGGGAGCCAGAGCCTATTTCCTATTCCTTGCTCGTCCTGTCAGTGGTAGCGCTTACCATCAGGCGACCCACCAGCTCCATTGTCAACTATGACATAAAAAAAACATACAAAAACAAAAATACAGAAATGCCGTACAACAGACAGCCTTATCGCGGAAAAGCGACATCTTCAGGCAACCTCAGGATATAGGAATAATTTAAAAGATGAGAAGCGGTATATAATGCATAAAATATACTACTTTTAATCAGAATACTGAATACACAAACAGAAAGATAGACAACGTTATTTGTTCTACGTAATATTGCAAATCGTCATCTCGTGTTAACAAGGATCTACGTTTTAATCATTATTATATTATAAACTTTCCTTTTTTTGTGACAAACGGGATATTGTCTAGACGTTATCGGGTTTTTACTTCGAGATCAAAGGCGTTACTACTGTTTGCCTCTCTTTATACTTTGATAACAGAGATACTTGACTTTTGTCTCTTCGTATAGATAAAGATGATTCAAACTAATTACATTATGTCATTAAAAACGCTGCGCAATTTCATTTCAAGACTCTTCGTCTGTAGGATAAGAGCTGCCAGTGGAATGAAATGAGACCACTATATGCAGACGTACACCATTTTGGGTCCAATTACTTCCACTTGTCTAACTAAAAGCACAAGCAACATTAGCAAATTTCATGAGAATCGTACGGAATTGTGGCGCAACTCGGTTTCTAGTAATGTTTCTGGTTACAAAAACTCTTCGTTTGCGCAGCACCTTTTCGTTGAAGATGATACTAGTTTCCTTTAAAGTGAAGGCCCGTGTTATGATGATGTACATCTGTTTCACTAATCAATTTTCTTTACGGACAAGTAGGTGATCAACCTTCTGTGTCCTGCCAGACCGAGACATTTTTTTTGTGCGTCCCCTCCGGGAATTGAACCCAGGACCCCTCGGTTCTGCGCTCACGCGTTAACTAGCGTACCAAGGAGGCGGTCACTAATTTCCTTTGAAACAGTCAAAATGTAGTCTGACCTACTTAACCACTGTGCTAAATATGGATGTTATACAGTTGTAGGTAGGAAGGACAAACCCAGAACCAGTATAAGATTTTGATTCCAGAAATCGTATGGAAACGAGAACTATGCGAGGAAACCACGGGACAACGGATGGGAACTATTTTCTGTATGTCTCTCTAGTAGATAAATTTGTCCCGTCTCCCGTTTCAATTGGGACCATGGATTTTTATTAAGGCGACTAGCAAAACACGAGGGAAAAGTAATAGTCGGTAATATATGCGTGATTCATATATGAAATATAGTCTATTATGCGAATAATGATACTAACTCAACTGAATTTTTTATAATATGAAATCACGAGATTCGTTGAGATATAAATTCAAAGCAATAGGTATCCTGACGCTTCCATCACTATACATATATGAAAATCTTATATACATTCGTAAAAATTTAAATGAATTTAAACAACAGAGCGATGTTCATAATTTTAATACGAGAAATAAGTATAAACTAATAAACTGTTCCTTCAGACTGTCGAAAACTAACAAATCTTTCCTCAGTAACTCAGTTCGATTTTATAACAAACTACCTAAAGATATAATAAATTTACCAGAACACAAATTTAGAAAACATATAAAGTGTACTCTCATTTCTAAAGCCTACTATAAAATTGACGAATTTGTTAATGATATGAATATTGAATGGAAATTTTAATAATTAATTGTGAATTGTATTTTATTTATTTTTAAGGTTATTATTATTTTTAAGTAATGTTTTTGAAATATTGTTGTATTGACGTTCGTAAGTGCCCCTTGGGGGTTTAAATCGAAATAAACAATTTTGACTTTGACTTTGACTTTGACTTTGAATTGAGAACCTCGGAGAACCTTGAGAACATCGGTTAAAATTAATATAGTAATACAAATATTAATGAGACACAATTAAAATAATGTCTACAACAAATAGCGCTAAAACGTTTGTTGGAGTTAGTTAATTATTCTAATTAAACCCATATAACCCATAGTCTACTTCCATGTTAAAATTTACCATAAAAAAAAACAAATTTTCAATTTTAAATTCTACAGCGAAGACCAACAAGTTGATTTATACGCTTTCCTTCATTATTTGCGTAAGGTGCGGATCTATTGTTGATTTTTTATTTACCTATTTGGTGTTCTGCCAACGCCGCAACGCAATTACTTATAATAAGGTATGTTATATTCTTATGCTTCAAAATGGGGATCTAATAATGTTTTTATATTTTTGTGCTCTTAAAAAAGTCAGCATGAATTTTAAGACTGAATCTTCGTTTAGAATAATTTTGATTATAAAATATCGGATTAACAACTAGCGGTAATATACGCCTATAGCAATAATGCTAATAACACTCCGCGATAGAAATAGATGAAGTAGTTCCTGCACGTTCAAACGAATATATAACATCATCGAGAATTATTTGTATAAATACAATAAACAATAGTGAATATTTCACCTCTAATACCTTTGATAATTAACAGGATAATCGTTAAAAAAAATTAATGCATGAACCGAACATGATATGCCCTTCATACTAAATAACGTTATAATCAGTAACTGTTTATTTGCTCGATTAACCCTCATAGGAGGCCTGTTTCCCAGCAGTGGGAACATGTATGGGCTGATGATGGTGGTTTATTTGCTCGATTAAAGTGCGAGAAATAATTTAAAGTCGATGCATAAAATAATATTTTTGGAATACAACCAGATAACATCATGCTATGAAACATTAAAATCAAATTGAATTTAACATCTTCAGCATTTATTCTTTCGCAGCTATTTAGATTACGTTTTAGCTATCATAAAGGATCAATCTCATGGTCACGGTGCTATGAGGGTCAGGCCACAATCCACCATGCTGGCCAAGTGCAGGTTGGCAGTGCATGTCGTCGAACTTTTGATTCTTCGATATGCCGGTTTTCTCCCGACGTCCACCGTTTCGAGAAGTGGTGTTATGAATAATATGCAGATAAATTGAAAAAGGATAACCTATTTAAATCGATTTACCACACGTCCACAACGCAGCGCAATAAAAATATTTTCTTTGCTTTCAGTATGTTGTTTACTTCAATTCCATTTTGCGCCAGCAGAAATATTCATGTGAAGACAAGCGTATATTCTCAGTGCTTCCAAAACTTTGAAAACACGATGCATTCAGACATAATGCGTCCTTGTACACTTGGGAATATTTTATTGTTCCACGTTCATATCTGTGTTAGGTAAGGAAATTTAATTTAACGTTTTTAATTTTTGTTATTAGTATAGTACAATCGGACTTAATTTTTCCTGATAGTTAAAGAACTAAATTAGATGGTACATACATACATACATAGCGTTAAAATCTAGTAAAACTAATCTCCCGACCTCGAAGAAAAACAAATATAAAGAATATAGCCTATACTAACATTAGTTTAGATATACAATATCAAAGTTCACCCGTAGTTCTACAGACGATTGCAATATAAGAAAGTTGTTTAAAAGTTTCACGTTTCCCATAATTCTCAGCAGTCTAACGAAATATCGACATGAAAAATCACTTAATTTCATACATTATTTTCCATCGTGACGTCATCACATTGGCAAAGAAAGCGTATCTGTATCTAATGTAATATGTCGTCTAAAAGCAATTTGCTTCACTACATGCGGTCTTCCCTTCATTACACACAACTTTACACTCTTAACAGAAACTGCGGTGGTAGTTTTCAACAATTCCTCCCTTATACCCGGCGCAAGAGAGCTCATAATCTGTTACACCGTGTAGTAATTAAGCCCTTTCGTTATAGAAACCGTGGCTACTTACGGGTCTTCGTTTAAGAGTTTGAAATAAGTACACTTTTGAAGCGGAACGTGTTAATAAAATAAGAAAGTAAAGAATATGAGCAAAATTATACGTTTTCATATGCTTCGGCCACAGCTGGTTTTAATGCGGTTGTACCACTTTATAGCGAGCAGTCGCGCTGAGTGCTTTTAATTTACGAATTTTATACTGCACATTTCTTGAACTGTGCTCCAATAAAAAAATATTTAATAACTTTTTTAAATCATATATTTTTATTCCTCTTTGAAAAATTAAATTTTTATATTGCTTCTTATTCTTTACCGGTTGTGGCGTGAAAGTAAATATACTAATTCTAATAAAGCTAAAGTGTGTTTGACTTTGACATACGGCGCAATTTATATAATTGTTGTGTCTGGAAATAGGTTAGGTTAGAGAATCGCATGGACCAAATTACTGTGGTAAAACATATCATTCCTAGTGGAATATCCTTAGGCCACGCGGGTGCAGCAAATTGCAAAAGCAAGTATATCCTACTTCCTACTAAAATTATAAATGCGAAAATTTGTAAGGATGTCTGTGTGTTTGTTGATCTTTCACGCAAAAACTGCTGAACCGTTTGCAATAAAATTTGGTACGTAGACAGCTGGACAACTGGAATAACATATAGGCAACTTTTTATTCCGATATACCTACGGGATACGGACTTACGCAGATGAAACCGCGGGGTGCAGCTAGTCCTAGTTCCTACTAATATTATAAAAGCGAAAGTTTGTAAGGATGTGTGTGTGTGTGTGTGTGTTTGTTGCTCTTTCACGCAAAAACTGCTGAACCGTTTGCAATAAAATTTGGTACATAGACAGCTGGACAACTGGAATAACATAAGGGCAACTTTTTTTCGATATTCCTACGGGATACGGACTTACGCGGGTGAAACCGCGGGGCGCAGCTAGAATTAATATAAGCCAAGAATACTATCATTAGGTGTGCTTCATACTTCTTAATTTACAGCAAACTCATAATATAAAACGTAACTCATAAATTTACATCAACGTAGGTACTTACGAAGACGGTTATATCATAATACTAAATCAAACATTCCATAAACTTACTTATGAATAGAACTTCCACTTTAAACAACTTCGACCTTTGACCTTAATTAATCATCAAAAAGCAATCTATCAGTACTAACTAGCGTTCTGCCCCAGCTCCGCCTGTTGTGCATATACACACATCAATAGAATCCAGGACTTTTTTATCTTTTTTATGTTTTTTTTTTTGGTATTTGGTGAGCCAAATACCAAAAAAAAACAAACAAATTAGGCAAACATTCTAAATAAAATCTCAGATACACAAAAACATCCAGCGTTTTTTTTTTTTTAATTTTCACATTTTATATTACAATAAGTGAAGTCCCGTGTCCCCTAGTGGGGTATGGGCAGATGATGTACATCTGTTTCACTGATCGATTTTCTTTACGGACAAGTAGATGATCAGCTTTCTGTGTCCTACCAGACCAAGACATTTTTTTTTGTGCGTCCCCACCGGGAATTGAACCCAGGACCCCTCGGTTCTACGCTCAGGCTTTAACCACTGTACCAAGGACGCGGTCATATTACAATATTACCCCAAAAAAGATTTGTTTCAACTGTTTGTTGACAATATGCTTGTCCCAATACTTCCTCACAACAAATAATATATTAGTCTCAAAAGTAATGTTGGATGAACCGTCACGAAAATCAAACATAGCAGCCTCAATGCTGACGCGTGTTAATTAGGAGAATCCAATTGGTTGTCGATGTTTTGTTCGCAAATTTATGGTTACAGTGACTCGAATGAACAAGGTGCGGCATTTGCAATTAGGATCTTTTCAATCAAGCTGCAAAAAACACAATAGAGTGTCTATTTTATTGGTTTTGCGAGGATTCGATCCGATCGAGAGTTTGTGAAATTAAAATTGAAATCTTTTTTGCTTCACTGATAACGACGTAATTGTTTTGTATATATGTGTGGTATATTTTATCTTCTACAGCACATTACGTGTATAAATGTCATAAGATACAAGTGTAAATAGTTATAATTTATTTCATAAATTTCCTAAAATCTTTTAATACCTACTGATAAAGTATTAGTAAATATATTACTAATAAAGTATGCGAAAGTAACTCTGTCTATCTTGATTTTCTTTACGCGTAAACCATTAAACCCATTTGGTAGAACTTAATGTTAATATTTATTAATCTTTAGTATAAGTAGATGAATAATTTTCAAAATATCTCACTTTTTAAATAATACAAATAAAGCAATAACAAAGAAGTATTTTTGTAAGAAGTTTAACAATAAGGAAATTATAAACTTCATTGAAATATATTGTGTTCTCCCTAATATTAATTCAGCGTTATCCCGTATACATCACGGTTATATTAAGCCTTATGATTGACATTAAATATATGAGACCCTTAATTCTTCAACAGTGTATATTATCTATACATATTTTTAAGTCGCTGTCGGCAAAGGAGCTGGTGGGTCTGATGGTAAGCGTTACCACCACCCATACACATTAGCAGAGGCGTAAGGCCATTTGCAAAGGTCTTACGTTTCGCAATTGGATTACCAACTTTTAAAGGTAAAGAAGGATTTATGACAGGAGTAAGGGATTGGGAAGTGCAGGGAAAAGGATACGGGCCTCAAGCTTTCCCATACATTGAACGAAACGCAAAATGTTATTATTACACGACGATTTTCTGTGTGAGTGGCTTTTCCCGGTGCGAGTTGGCCCATTTCTTGTCAAAGCGTGCTCGACTACCACATAACAAAATTACATTAAAATTCGACAAATAAAAATTCTGTATTATTCATTCCTCCTATTATTTATTACCGATCAATTTTTACGAATCCCACGTAGTTTATATATCAAACACATCGACAGCTGAACATTGCTTGCGTCCATTATTGATTCATTACATTTTGGTTTGTTTGATATCAATGTTGGAATCAACGGTAATTTTATTTACATCAGCTCCACTAACGAGCTTTCGCGTAAGGAAATTACTGACGGTAAGGCGAAATTATGTTTAGATTTGTTTACTTTCTACGTCGATAGATGCGAATTTCCTTCGTGTTAAATTATTTCATTTTTATTGTTATTTGCACGCTATCGCGTTGACTTTGTGTGAATTTCGTTTTATACATTTTAATGTTCTGAGTGAAAGAGATAGTATTTTATTAGAAGGCTTCAGAGATCCCAAAATAAATAAACTCGATATTTTTTTGCAAGTTAAATACATAATATCATATATGATGATAATGTAAATTAACATTTTAAATATATATTAAAACAGGAAGGCATTATTACTTACTATAGAAGGCTGTGAAATGTGTTATTTCTAGGTGCAAAAGTTGAAAAGCAGACGATAATTTATGTTTTCTTGATATCATTATTGTACAAGCTTTTAAAATATTCTCAGCTGTTTATATACTATGTATGTATATATACCACGAGCTGCCGCTCGCGTCTTCACCCGCATAGTCTATAGAAATTCTTGTGGGAGTAAAATGATTCACCACTTCAAATTTATGTCTATTTTACTCTATAAACTTTCTCTAGACGCAAAATTGTAATATAAAATCGATCCGTAATGAAAGAAAGACAAACAAACAAACACACTACCATACATAACATTAAAATATCTACGGATAAGGATGAGTAATATTTCAATTTAATATTATGAAAATTCATAAAACTAGTAGAGTTACTATTGTACTAATCGTCCTATGATTAGCAAGCAATCATATATCCACATGTTTTCTGAATGCCGTAAAAGGCAAATTCATTGAAACAGCTGAAAAAGAAAATACGTAGAATTTTGAACACACTTCAATATTAGTAGAGAGAATTTCTTAGCTCGCATCGTAATTCGTAAGCTTAAAGAATCACACGAATGAAATGGTATTAGATTTTAGTATTAGAACAAACATTAAAAATCCAATCAACACAATGCGGAAGAACAAATAAAAATATGCACAATAGCCCACCTTACTGTTATAGCTAAGTACTGAGTAAAAAACTTTTTACGACCTCTCTGAAAAACTACACGTAAGTATTAACTTTTTACGACGCGATCCTTCGAACATAACAAGTATACGGTTTATCGGATGTACGGAGAACGTAATTTATTTCGTATTAGTTTAATTGCGTAGTTTTTATTATTTGTTCTCTATTTATATTAGTTGCTGTACCACGTAATCTTGTCTTCAATGAAAGAAAGCTTTAAAACTTAAAAAGGAGGTTTCAATCCGACTGAATTTTTTTTTTTTTGTGTCCTTACTTCAGAACTTTCGACTAGGTAAAACGATTTTGATGATTATTTTATTATTTGGTGGACTGATGACACTCTTGAGGATCTGATCTAGTTCTGCAATCTGACGGCGCTTTAGTTTCCTTTTAAATGGAGCCAACGAAGGAATGTTTATGCTTCGCTTGTATGAACTTTGAATTATTTATCGTGTAATAAGCTCTTTTTAAACAGAGTGTCATTTTCTTACAAGCCCTTATATGTCATACCAATGATCCTATTGTAATATTTTACTATACTAATATTATAAAGCTGAAGAGTTTGTTTGTTTGAACGCATTAATGTCTGGTATTACTGGTCCAATTTGAAAAATTCTTTTAGTGTTAGATAGCCCATTTAACGAGGAAGGCACTAGGCAATATATTTACCACGGGCATAGCCGGGGCAAACCTAGCTAGTACATTAGAATAGATAACTAGAATATTCACAATATTACGTAGACGTTTTACTTTTAACATAATGTTGAATTACACTGCACCTGTCATAAAATACATATTGAATTTAAATTCAATTGCAGTAACATTCAATTTGTCTTAACATTGTATGAAGCACGTGACAATGTGTAGGAAATCAAAGTTGGGACATATTTGAAGCTGTAGTTGCAAAATTCAGGCAATAAAGCTTTTAGTGCTTGGATACAATTGCTAACTTAATTCTCGCAGTTTACGATGTTTGCCGGCAGTATCAATAGATAATTTGTATAGGGGATTTGTTTGCACATAGTATGGTAGTTTAAAGGAGTCGTACTATGTCTGTTTTAAGATATAAGTAATTTTTAACAAAGCAACTAAACTGCCTTAAAATTATTAGGATTGAATCAAATTGATAATTAATCAATTAATGAGACCATGTGGCAGGCACCAGCTTTCAAATAAGAAACAGAATCGAAAAATTGGTTCACCCAGTGAAAAGTTATGAGGTAGCAACGCAAAAAAGTGCAGTCGAATTGATAACCTCCTTTTGTTTTGAAGTCAGTTGAAAAATACAAAGAAAAATGTCATAGACGCCGCTCTATGGAATTCTTAATTTTTATTTTGACATGTTATCATTGTTGACTAGCTGCGCTTCGCGGTTTCATCCACGTAAGTCCGTATCCCGTACGAAAATCGGGATAAAAAGTTGTCTACGTGTTATTACAATTGTCCAGCTGTCTACGTACCAAATTTTATTGCTATCGGTTCAGCAGTTTTTGCGTGAAAGAGCAACAAACACACACACACATCCTTACAAACTTTCGCATGATAATATTTGTAGGATTTAATTTGCAAGCGTTCTATTTAACTGGTAATTAACACAACTTCAATATTTTGTCAATCAAATTCCAATAATGTCATTTGTTTTTCATTTGTGAATTTTGTTCTTTATGTGTTATATGCATAATAATTGTTTTTGTTCCAAATACGTATTTTATAATAAAATATCATGTAGTAAAAGGCGAATCATCCTGTTTCTCGAGTTATGCATTAAACGAAATATTAAAACACAAGCCCGACACGATTTCATACAATATTAGAACATATAGAGTAAGGACTTCCCTATTCAACTGAGAATCGCAAATGTACTTTTATATGTACAATATGCTTGGAATATCAGCTGCTATTTTGTACCGTATGCAATTCCATTGATGGCTACAAAACCTCTCCTTTAAAATCCATTCGAACCAAACCGTTCCACTAAAGCCCGTATCAAAGAATCACACTGGGGATAAGAAACGCTAACGACTGCGAACTTTCGCCACGTTCCGCCAAATCGAGCTCTGTTCCACCCAATGTACTTAACATACTCTGTTTATTGGTGCAGAAACTTGGTACATCTTTTGTTTAAATTCTTTTGTATTTGAACATTCCTTTATTCCCATTACCAACCGCCTTATCCTGTATCCCTTCAATCGGGGAACCAGTTTACAAGGTTCCTCTGTACGGATCCTCTCTCATAGACGGTGGTGAACGTCCGGTCCGCTATTTTTTGTAAAATGACACATAAATGGTTCAATTGACAGTTAATTACAATCAAATTGTTATTGTTACAAAATTCGTATTCTTCAAAAACTAAATTGTAGTTATAATAGTGTCGTCCATGGATTTTAATGGTGCCTCGATGATACAATTCTCATTGTTTCCAAGGAAAATATTCCATGATATAAGTTTCCCATGTCAATTTACTAATATATGCACAACATTGGTGAGATGTTTCCACTGAACAATGCTTTTATGATAAGAGTAATCAAGTGAAATATAATAAAAAAACGTGTGTTCAAGAAAAGGTTCAGGATAAACAGTTAAATATCATATTGATAGAAAATCCTCCAGCGTTTTTGAAAGTCACCTAAATTTAAGACAATTATATCGGTGGAAAATATACCCATGTTTATTATTCATAACATAGATGTTAATTACTGCTATATATTTAAAAACTGTTTAATTTTTGACAGTTTCAATAAAACCATAAATTTGGACAGTGGTTACATCAACGTAACTAAGAATGGAATAGGGGTTCAATTTAAAGGAGTCTTTAAAAAGACTAGTAAGATTTCAAAAGCGTATCATGTATATACAGCTGAACACGTATTTGCTCTGAATTTTAAGAAGGAAAAGAATTAAAAACGATATTCCAGTGCAATCTTGAATGCCCAACAACTGAAACAACTTTTCTTAAAAACAACTTTTCTGAGGATGAATTGAAAACATCGCTTCTTATTTCGCTTTAAATATATGCTCATATATTCTACTATATACAGAATCCACACAAATACGATGCAAACTGAAAAACTTTTAATTTAGACATGGAAGCCTGAAAGCCCCTAAACTCGCGAAGTTGCCAATGCCTTACTTATTTATAGCACTTTGATGAAGTTTAAATTCTAGGTTGTAAAATTTATGAAGCATTCGCTAAAAGCCTGTCGATTGTCATCCTGTCTCGCTCGTTTCGTATGGGACCGAGAGGGATATGAGAGCCTCTTTATTGTGTGGTGATTTTAAAGTGAGGACTTCGTGCAGACTGTTTGCATCTTGTCGGTTTATGGAGGCAAATAATGGAGCAGTACCTACGGCAGATGGGACGCAGATTGGGCCGTTAGAAGTGCGGTTTATTGGATAATTAGCTTGATTGATGTTTATAATTGCAAAATGTAAAATCCATATGTATTCAAGCGTAAATATCTAAATTTAAATAACATAAATCAAATTTTATCCAAATCTATGTACGCGGTATCGCGTGATCTTCATTCAAGCCAATCAAATTATGTTTCAAAAACTAAAAATAATAACACATTTTAATACTTAATCTTTAATTGGTCAAACATTTATAGTGAAACAATAACTAATAAAATATTTCTAATCGTTTATTTCACGAAGAACAACTTAACTACTTAATAGATTAAAATTATGTATATCATTGGAAACTAGCGTATTCTATTTCTCTTAATATGATAATTTCATTTCATAATGTATTGTCATGAAAACACATGTATAAAAATATTATACATATATTTTTTATATAAGAAAATTGGATAACATATAATTACAATCACCATTTATACAATATAATATATAATAAAATGTTACAGAAATTTTTCAATTAATAGAATGTATTAATTTAGTATAATTATTGTCTTCAAATAGGGGATATATTGCAAATGAATGTAATGGAATTATTTCCTCTAAAAAATATATAAGTCCTGGTGAACTCTGACATACCAGAATTCTGCTCATTGCAACTAAATGTTACTATTTATCACTTTAAAATCGGTTTATATTATGTAGTATATACTTATTTATTTATATTATATTTATTTATTTACACATAATATGTGTAAAATATTTAATATACTTCATCTAAAACATCGTAACACCAACCTTTTTCTTACATATTATTATAAACCTCCACTTAAAGTTGCCTAAACGAGATCGCCCTTTTAGCGATAAGTCCCTTTTGTACGCAGATGTATAATAGTGTTTTTGTCTTATTGCATTGAAGAGGTTCTAAATTCGACTATATTTTTTGTGATTGTTACATGAGAACTTTTGGCTAGGTGTTGAATCACCAATTGTTGATTCTTTCCCGATAAAGTTAGTCTTCAATTATTTCGTTCAATTGAACAAAAACCACACCAAAACAACTGGTGCATTCAGTGACTAATTCATTTATTAATTGTTTATAATAACATTGTTTATGATCTGGAGGAGCAATTAAATTAATAATATGTTTGCTCCCTTCGTCTACAATCGGTTACAGAACAAAACAAAATACAGCCAATTCGTCCAGAAAAAATTGTTTAGAAGAAACAATTTTCTATTCCCTCTACAAAATGAAATATATAAGTTATACCTAGACAAATAAATCGCGGTACGTATGGCTTCGTTTAAAATCTTCCTTGTAGATGAGTCAGCGAGATATCATTCCGTTGGTCTTTGTCTGAAACTTTCTTTTTCACTGTTCCACTGGTTGCGTTTACAATGAGTGTGGCATTCGAAGTACTCACAATTTTACTGTATACTCAACTTAATTACTTTTGAAATATATACTACAAATAATCCCATATTATACCTTAATTTGTAATATAGTTCCTTTTGTAAGATACAGCTTTAAACATCTTAATATTTATAAAATACGGGTCACTGTTGGCGATTTCTAAACTACTCAACCGATTTTAATTAAATATGCACACCATGTGCAGTTTGATCCAACTTAAAAGATAGGACAGTTTGTATTATTTCAATTACGATAAACTACTACCTGGGCGGAGACGGGGCTTGCAGCTAGTGAGTATATAGTTTAGACTCGATTACATAAAAAACTTCTGAATTTGTGATTACGAACTTTATGTTAAAATTTTATTCACAATATTAAAAACACGGTCATCTTCTGCGAAGTAAGGAAAATTGTATTTGGTGAGAATGGCAAATTTTTAAACCAAAGTTCTTTTGAAATGTAAGAAATATGTCATGATAATTGCTCTTAACATTATAACGTCATTAAATCTGCACTACACTGCTGCTTTTTTATGATATTTACATTATTACAAGACATAGGATATTTGTTTAAATATATCCATTTATATATATTTTGTGTACAAACTTGTGTATTAATGTCTGTAATATAAATATTTCCTTGTATGTTTGATCATAAAAATAATGTGGAAATGTTAAAAAAATTCTGGCACAGTTTTTTGCTCAGTCATAGAACTCACAAAATGTTATGTGTCTTTAATTGATTAATTAAAACATTATTTTGTTTGTTATAATATTGACTCGTAAGTCTTAACAATTATTGTTCTATAAATTACATGATTTCAAATCACGCGAAATAATATTAATAATTGTTCCTAAATTAAATTGAAATGAACTAAATTTTCAATTATAATCACTACTAAAGTCTACTTGGAAAGGATTCACCTCAGCAAAGCCATAAAACTTATGACTCATATTAAATTACAATCCTTAATGAATTTATAGAAACCTGAAAAACTTTAAAATCATTGTTCTCTATTATTTTATTTATATTTATGCGATATCCATTCTTCTTTAATCATATCACAAGCTTTTTCAGCTATCATAATTGTTGGGGCGTTGGTGTTACCTCTAACTATTTTAGGCATAACAGATGAATCAATAACTCTCAATTTTTTTATCCCATATACTCGTAGTCTTGGATCTACAACAGCATCCCTGTCCCACGATGGTCCCATCTTACACGTCCCTACTGGATGATAGATTGTAGATGTGTAATGAGTCAATAAACACACAAAATAATCGTACGTTCCCCACAAATACTGAGTACAACCTTCTACCGGTATTTTTACAAACGAAGCACCACTCAGTTTAAATGCTTCTGTTTCTTCTAGACTAACAGCGAACTTCATGCCTTCAACTAACGCGTCTACATCTTCTTGAACTTGAAAGAAACCTGGATAAATCAAGGGAGCTCCAAATACTGGGTCTGTTTGATTTAGCAAAACAAGTCCTCTACTTTTAGGTGTCAGTAGTAAAGGTCTTGCTGCCATACCATCATAAAACGCTAGAGGAAATATATTTGACGCTACGTATGAAGTGGGATCTGAATAAAATTCAGCAACATTACGTCCGTCAAAATGAAACTGAATGTCTGGTGCGTTGTCTCTAGAAACGCTCGTTTTGATAAATCCGATACTATTTAATGTAGCAGTAGTGGCTAAAGGACCGGTCTTCTTCATGTGTTGATCGTGATATTTGTAAAGTTCACTTAACATTTGCTCACTGTTTACTAAAGTAGATGTCTTATTTGTTAATGAGACAATCAAAGCGTCAGTTGTAACATGATCTTGCAGATTATATCCAACTTTTAAATCTGCTAAAACTGGTATGTGAAGACTTTCCAGCTCATGCTTAGGACCTATACCAGATAGTTTAAGAATCTTTGGCGAGTTTATTGAACCAGCGCTCATTATAACTTCTTTTTTAGCGAAGACTTTGTATAAAATACCATCTTTATAGTATTCTACTCCTAGCGCAGTTTTGGTAACTGGATCTATAATAATCTTACTTGTAAATGCATGTGTGATTATGTGTAAGTTGGGTCTTTGACGACGTATGGGTCTTATAAATGCGACGTTGGTGGATTGTCTTTGACCATCTTTGGAAGTTGAAGCGTTTATATCTGTTCCAAAGTTACTCTCTCTATTGAGATCTGTGACAGGAAGGCCTTTTTCTTTGAAAGCTTCGAGGAGCATTAGCGTTGGGATGTCAACATAAGGGAATCTTTCTACGTTCAGAGGACCGCCCACGCCGTGATAATATCTGTCGTGGGCTTCTATATCTCTATTATTTTCTGACTTCTTGAAATAGGGTAGGACCTGAAAAGAGCGACTAAGATTTATGGTAATTGCTCCATTGTATTTTATATAAAATAACTGCTACAAACTCTACTTGTCTTTAAAAAAGTAAAAAAAAGAAAACAAGAAACTGTATTAATGAAAATTAAATTATTTGTTGCTTATAAAAAGAGTAAGCAAAAGGCGGCCTTATCGCTAGGTAGCGATCTCTACCAGGCAACCCTTAAAATAGAAGGAAATAAATAAATGTTGGTATGCAAAAACATAAAGCAAGTAGAGTTAAAACGACCACTGTATTTTAACACAATTTTGAATAAAGTCATTCCAAAACCAAAGAGAATAAATGAGAAAAACGCTACATTATACCTCTGGATAGCTCCATCCATGATTGCCAGCTGCAGCCCATTCGTCATAATCCAATCGATTGCCCCTAATGTATACCATGTAGTTTGTCGCACTTGAACCTCCCATTGTCTTACCTCTGAAACAATAGAAAACATTTTACAGACATATTGTGGGATTGACATTATTGTGGGAGTCGAGCACGCTTCGGCACGAATTGGGCCAGCTCGCACCGGGGAAGTACCACACCCCCACAGAAAACCGGCGTGAAATAATAGCTTGCTATTGTGTTTCGTACGGTGAGTGAGGGGAGCCGGAGGCCCATATCCTTTTCCTTACCCTTCCTAGTCCTTTCCTTTATTCCTCTCGTCAATCCTTTCCTAATGCCTTCCCAATTAAAGTCGGCAATCCATTTGTAGAGGCGAAAGGTCTGCAATTGAACCTTACGCCTCTTCAAATGTTCATGGGCGGTGGTAGCGCTTACCATCAGGCGACCCACCAGCTCGACAGTGACATAAAAAAAAAACATGTTTTATAGATATAGACAACTTTTTATGCCGTTATTCCTACGGCACACGGAATTACGCGGGTGAAACTTATGGATTTCTATTAATGGCTTATACACTAAATATAAAAGTATGTCTATCTATTAATATCATACAATATTACGAAGGAACTTAATTGAAGTAATTCTAAAGGCGTTTTGAAATTTGTGGTCAAGCCAGCCCCGTATAACTAAATCTATAAGTATAATTACAGTTTTATTTATTAATTAAACAATTATACAGGGCAGTTGTATAATATACATACATAAAACATTAAAACTATTTGTAGTTATTACTTTTTCCTCATAGTAATTTATACTATAGTAGATATTAAGTACAATTTTAAAACGGCAGTATTTATACGATGATTCTTTTAAAAATATCCTTCCTTAAATTTTAAATTAACTTACATACAGAAATATTTATATGTACTATTATTGGGACCAAAAAATTAACACAAAAGTAACTAAAATAATTCTAGATATATACACTGGAAACACCACCAAGCGGACTTATTGCTAAGGCGGCGATCTCTTCCAGATAACCCAGTGATCAAGGAGATGCAGTTATATTGTAAATATAGGATACTCTTACAATAGATATACATAAGTACATGTACGTACTTACATAATCTTAGACATACATACATAAATGACATAGGTATTAGTACTTCTAAATTAAACTTTTTTATAACAGAATTTTGTTTAATAAGTTTCACTTGAGTTTTATATGAAAAAATGATGTGGGGGTGTAGGAATTTAGAGAATTACCCATTTCATAATAATTATGTTAGCGTTTATTTTTATTTTTAATCATTATAGATAGAAGTGAACAGCTATTAACTCCCCGCCCATAATTTATTTCTGTTCGTTATTTTATGTGTTATAATAATTTATTTAGAAACTTGTTCATATTTACCTCATAATTTTTAAAATGATTAATGTTATTTAGTATTATAGTACAACTATTAAACTTTTATATAAGTAATTAGTGTTTATAATTTAAAAGTAGTACAGAACTAGACCAAATCTAAAGCGGGTCACAAAGCAGACCGGTAGCAGCTTTCAAATAAAAAAAGAATCATAAGAATCGGTTCAGCCACTTAAACGTTATGAGGTAACAAATTTGGCCTTTTTTAAGTCGCTTATAAACAATAATCTCAAAGAAATGTTATTAAAAATTTAGCACTAACTAAAACTTTGAATATTATATCCACCACGCTACTTGTATACTGAAACTTGAAACTGAAACCAAAAGATTAAGTCCACAAGCAAACATTTTCATACGACCCTCCTCACTCCCTCGGCCCATCCATTACATCTTAAGGAGTTGTGGAACTACTGTTGTATCAAATAGTTTATGGCGTCAGATCCGCCCATAAGGCACGCTGAAATGTATAAATGCTTGGGTTATTTATGTAGGCCTTTGGTCTGTTAGCGGGGTAATTGTAGGAATGTCAACAGTGCGACTCATACTTCGTTTTGTTTTGAAGTTTTAGCATAACTAGTTCGTGATATGTTGATATAATCATATGTGGGTGCTCAAAATAAAGAAATTTAAGTGCTTTTTTGATGAATAAATAATTGTTTATGTTTATTGTTTATGATCTAATAGTATAATAAACTCAATAGAGTTAGAGATTTATCCGTCATATTTATTTAAATTTTAGTTTTATTGCATTGAAAGGAGGAATGAGAAATTTTGAAAGAATAGAAAAAAATTGATCACGAGGTGGGATTCGAACCCGCGTTTTTTGCCGTAGCAAAGCCTAGCCTCTCGGCCACCCGTGAATCCGCCACAGTAATCGAATCTCTTCTACTCTTTCGGTTTCATGTGCGTAAGGGGCACCCCACGCCATCTATTGATATCCATCGATACAATATTGTAATCATTGAAATAATGTTTCGTATTGGTCGTACACTTAATTTTAGATGTTTTTGTATCGATGTCAAATGTTTGCTGTTTATATATTTTTATAAGTTGTTATCCGCAGCTTCATCTTCGGGGTTAATTTATTTTCATATTACAAACCTTCATCTCCAATTTTATATACTTGGGGTTAGAATTCATCACGAACCTTTCTTAGCGACTGCGATTTCAGCCCATTCGGTCTATTCGTTTAGGTCGTGCGTGTATGGATTAGTCAATTAGTCAGACACCATTGTGTTTTACACATTTATTATTATTATAGGTTTTAATACAAATAAATAATGTTAGTGTAGAAATAGGTCATTGCTCTATGATGTTGTAGTTTTATCTGTAGTTTCTAGATACCATATCACAATCCACAACTCTCGACACATCTACAAATAATTAATTTATGAACTCCATTCAATTCTCACATTCGAATTCTTCCGAAATATGTCACATTAATATCGCAATCCACAATCCGGACTCAAATACCACAACACGAAGCTAGTCACCGCAAACCAAAACTTCCCGACCATTCCTCATTTATACATCTTGCCAAACTTCAATAGTGAAAACTCAGAGCTTATATAAATTTATCCATTTTAAACTGACATCCACATATGTCAGGTAAGAATTTCAAGCAATATATTTCGTTTATTACCTGAACCAAGCGCAAGTTTGGCCTCTCTGCGAGAGACAGGTCAATTTTTCTGGCTGCGTTCTGTACATCCAATCGATATTGGAGTTGCCCAGGGTTGGCGCTAGGGATGGCACGCTTGTGACGTCTGGTTCTTCTGGGCCGGCTTCTAGCAGTAAAATCTGAAAGTGAAGCACGCTTTCAGAATCACTACATAGTATAAAACGAAGTCGATTTTTCTATACGTCCCTATATTGTCCATATGATATGGAAACAAACAGAGAAAATTAAATCTTTCAAACTACGCAACGAATTTTGATGGGGTTTTCTTTAATAGAAAGAGTGATTCAAAAGGAAGGTTTATATGTATGATAGGATTAATTAAAATACTATGAATTCAATGCTTGCGAAGCCGTGGGCAAAACCTAGTTTGTTATGTATTGGTATAGCCGTGGAGAAAAAAGAAAAACCATTTTTAAGACGACGACATGACACAGATAATTATTTTTCGTTTCGTTTTGACGATGTTGAAATTATCTTAAGAATTATACAAAATGTACAGTATGCAATATTACAATAGTTTTAATAACAAAAGAAGTTTTATCACCTAAAAGCGGTTATATTCCGACAATTTCCAAGTGTTGCAAGTTTGTAAACTACGCCCTGAGCAATTAATAATATGAAAAATGATAGTCGACCTTCCCGCTCTCAAGTTTGATTGGGTTTTAACTACCAAATGAATCACCCAGTGACCCAGGCTCTTTATTGATTGCCTGCTACGTAGCGCCTGTGACTTCGTCTGTATCACATATGTGTGTACTTTAAATATAATATTTTCACATTCGAGAAACGTTTGAGTCTATGCTTACTCGTTATTTCAGTATCTGGAATACGATTTGTCATTATGTGTGTATAATTACCGACAATAATAACTTAAAATTAATCTAATATACATATTTGCTATAAAAATCATGATTTAAAAGAGTTTTTTACAAGCACGTATAATGCCGATCATTTTTAAATTCTTTTTAACCTGTACTATATGAGAGACACGCGACCGGCATCAATAAAAAATTCATGTTTTCGGCGACGCGCGCCATATTTCAATTCATTCTTTTTTCAAAAGTTCAAAGCGTCAGTGACAATACCAGTGTGTAGTGGCCAGTTTGAATATTTAAGTTTCTTTTAGTTGCTATCGAAAAGTTTAAAAAAGTGTTTGAAAATAGAATAGATTTTAAATCGACGTTTATCGAAAATAATACGTCAAAAGCGAGTTATAAAAAATGCTTTTTTATTCGGAAGTTTTGTACTGTCAAATAATATACCTAGTGTGATAGTGAGATCTTCCTGAAATTATTAATACTTTTACTTTTAATATAATATTCTAATTTTATATATATTATTAAATATATATAATAGATATAAAGCTTTTTCGATGCATGTATAAACTTATTAATTGGCGTGAACAAATCGTAAGATGCGTATAAACTTATTCCCCATTCACATTTTTGATCGTTGGTAAATTCAGGCGTCAAACGTTGCGTCAATCTGTTTTGCTAATCGAAGTAAAATTGATACACCTTACATTCATTTATTGTTTTAAGCAAAATGTTTTTATCTAGTAAATATTATACCTGCATAAAAGTATAAACAAGAAAAAACGTATTACATTTATTCATCTGTTAGCTCGTTGCTGCCACGATTTCAAGCGCTTTACGATAACGGTGTACGTAACAAGCGATATTCCCATTTTTATACATTTTACACATATTTTTACATGCACTTGGGGCATAACAACGTTTACGAGATCGCGATATAAAATGGAAACAATGCTGGCGAGCCGAATTTCATTCTATCGGAGAGGTTTACGCGGTTACGAGAAGTAGTGAAACGGTCTGAGTTATATATGTTTAAGATGTGTGATATCTATAGGTTATGTAAAATTATGTTTTGTTTATTAAAACTATGATATGACGAATCGTAAGCGCTTCTATAAGAAGATTAATTGAATAAATAAATGTTTGATTTTGAGTTTATATACATTACTTACTACACTACACTACAATGTCAAGTTACAACAAAATATATGAATAGTTTAATTATCACCAAAGATTTAATATAAATCCTGTAAATAAAGGATACCAGTGAACCAATCCTCTTAAAATTTGATAAAACATAATTAAAATGAGCTATAACCATACTAATCAAATAATAATAATACAACACATATACAAGGCTTCAGCATGATTTATGCGATCTGTCTAGTCTATTCGCTATATCTACCAGAGTTATATTCTATAAATAAATATGGATTTAGCTTGTGAGTGTGTCTTATAGTCTTTATAGTCTGTTTATGTATTATGAACTTTATAACATATATAGGAAGAAGGGCATATAACCATATATAATTATTACCATATATGTATTTCACCGCTTTTTACCAACTAACCGTCTCTCACAAGGGAACCAGGTGTTGTGAAAAAACATAAATAGAAAAATCTGCATTGTTATACAAAAACTACGTTATACACAGTACTAACGTGATATATAAGGAACTTTCGAAACTACATACAAGAAGATTTTTATAGCGGGCAACTGAGGCTTGATGGTAAGTGATGACCAGCGCCATGAACATTTGCAGATTTAGTGCCTCTACAAATGTACTGTCATGTGAGAAGTAAGGGAAAAATTCACAACTGGAAGGAATGGACTGGGGAGGATCTTTCATAATATAAATAAATAGTACATTTTTTCCTGTCACATAAAGGGTACATACATATTTGTATAAGTGTTCCTTAAAATTTGTTTGTACAATGAAAATGAATAAGCCCTATCCTGTTTTACAGAGCGCATCGCCAAAACCACAGACGTATGTTACTGTTGTACTAATATGCATGCATACAAAAAAGTAAGTAGTTTAGACACAATGTATGATGGGAAATTAAAACGACTTCGTAACCGTTACATAAAACTGATAATTATGTGGAAACATTGGCTCATTACAATTGCTTGCCCTGTTTAAGAGCATTCATCTCAATTTATTATCAAATGATACATACAATTTTATCTTGGCCTATATATATTTGAGGATGACTTATGTACTCTTTTGGAGAGAGAACGTTTTATTGATTTATTTTTTAAAGTTTATAAGGTACTTAAAAACGATAAAACGAGTTATACAAAAATCAGTTGAATTGAGAGCCCCTTCATGTTTGAATTGACCGCCTCCTTGGTACAGTGGTTGCGTGAGCGTAGAATCGAGGGGATTTGGGTTCGATTCCCGGTGCCGACGCACAAAAAACGTCTCGGTCTGGCAGGACACAGAAAAATCATTACCTACTTATCCATAAAGAAAACTGATCAGTGAAACAGTATATCACCTGTCCCATACCCCACTACCCCACACCATACACGGGACTTAAAAAAAATCACGTCTGAATTGGTTAAAATTCAATATTCATAAACAATGAATGAATCGTTAAAACGATTTCTAAACAGAGGTTAAGAGGAAAATTCGAAAACTTCTCGGCCACTAGACAATGAGGCCGTATGCAGGGACTCAGTTTTGAAACTTAGGCGTTGTTTACAAACTTGTGTATTTGTGTAGTATTCAATCCCACTGGAATTTATATAGTAATAACAATGGTAGATAGAATGGAATTACATTTATATATATATATATTATTAAAGTTAAAACAATAAAAAAATACCGAGCAAAAGATCTACTTTATAATAAAAAAGAGCAGTGGTGGCTCAGTGGTAAGGACCTCGGATTTCCAAATCGATAAGTTGGGGTTCGAGACCAGGCGGGCGTACAAGAAATAAATTGATTTTTCAATTTATCTGCACATGTGGATAACATCACCACTGCTCGAAACGGTGAAGGAAAACATCGTGAGGAAACCGGCGTATCCAAGAATCAAAAGTTCGACGACATGTGACATCTGCCAACCCGCACTTGGCCAGCGTGATAGATTATGGCCTACACCCTCATGGGAGGCCTGTGTCCCTGCAGTGGGAACATATATGGGCTGATGATGATGATGATAATGATGATGACAAATAATAATAAATAAGACTAATAGGGAATGATGAATAATAAATAATAAGTCATGATGGAGAACTAGAAGAGACATAGCGGATAATTGTGAAACGGATTGCATCTGCCCCCGATACACCATGGTGACCACGACCGTTCTATCAAGTCTCTATCTCAAGTTCTATCAATCTTACGTATACTCGCTTAAAGAGCAAGCGAGATAACAAATTTGATTGCATCATTAAAGCGTTTTTTAGTATTTTAAAACTATATTTACATTTAGAAATTTAAAACTTTTTAACGGATGTTAAACGTGATTTATTTATTATATTATTAACCCGACGTTTCGAATATTTTACAGCGAGCGTGGTCACGGGGAGTATCCCCGTTAAAATCCGTTAAAAAGTTTTTAATTTCTAAATGTATAATACTCGCGTAAAATCAAACTTAAGAAAATACTATGTATTTACATTATTTTTCAATAATTTCTTCCGACTTGAAAATTCTACGGATTATAACTTATATGTTACTGTATATATATCAAAACATAAGTTGAGTATGTCGCACTGGATAGTCGTCAGCACATGCCCTAGTCTTTTAAATTATTAGAAACTCCATTTTTGCCCAGCTATGGAAGCTATTTCCATAGGAATAATGTAAATAAACATGTCACGGTAAAAAATAGTTATATCAAATTCTCTTCTCTACAGACAATAATTATATAATAAAATCGCTCCACTGTAGCCCGAAAGAATGACATAAAAAACACATATTCACGTTTATAATATTAGCACAAATAACATAATTCTATAATTATTAACGATGCTTGACAAAATTTGCGCCTGGCCTCCTTAGATATAAATAAACGTGTCATTCAGTTGTAAAACCCGCTTAAAAACTAAAGATAGCAAAATTATTAAAATCAACAGGAATTACTACAAAATAATTCTTCCAACCCTCGTAGGAGGCCTGTGTCCCAGCAGTGAGAACATATATGGGCTGATGATGATGATGATGAGGAGGCCGGAGGCCCATATCCTTTTCCTTACCCTTCCCAGTCCTTTCCTTCATTCCTTTCATGAATCCTTTTCTAATCCCTTCCCAATTAAAGTCGGCAATCCATTTGTAGAGGCGAAATGTCTCCAATTGGCTTTACCATCGTGGTAGCGCTTACCATCAGGCGACCCACCAGCTCCATTGCCGACCATAACATAAAAAAAAATGAATTCTTCATACTCATTGAAATGACATTCAAGAAATGTTATTTTGAATTTTATTTTAATTGTATAGACTATTTACTACGCCTTTTTGTAAACACTACACATATTATAATGATAAATAGAGGATGTATGTAATTGCAACAAATTACGAGCAGTAGTGCATGTAATTTCATTAGGCAATATTACATTAGACGCAATTAATACATACTTATTGCAAACTACATTGTGTAAATATTGATTTAACAATGCTCAATCATTAAGTGGACTCACATTTGTGAGTCCAATTAAGTTACAACTGATAAGAAGTAGAAAGCAGCTGGTTTCTTATACATGCTATATAATTTTTATACATTACTTTAATTTTTTTTTCAAAGTACGAGAGTTTTTTAAACTAAAATAGAAACTATTTGTAGATTTTTATCGTAACTAAAGTAGAAAACGGGATACTATTATTAAGACTTCGCAAAAAACAATAAAAAACGAGGTTGTGAAGCGGTTGGTACGGTCGCAAATTGGATGGGTGACCAATGATTTCTTTGCCGTTCTTGGTCAATTGATATTATTTCAACAACATATTTATTTTATCGATTACCTGAACTAAACAACATTTAAATCTCTTTAAATTTCGATCTAATTTGTCATTTATATTATATAAGCACAAAAAAAGGAAAAGTCTCCAATGTCCAATCTCAAATTACCTAACCTTATTTACGAAATAAGAGACGTACAATTTTTTGCCAACGTTTCCCTACAGCCCGAAAGAGATATAAAGAAAAATCAATGTCAAGTTTAATTTAGATTTGGGTGAAGACCTTGAATCTTCACGCTCATTGGCTCCAATAGTTACGTAAGCAGTGCCAACAATATTGATGTACTGCGAAATACCAACTCCCAAAGGTCACCGTCAATGTGATTTGGTTTGATTGGATATAAGGTACTTTTGTGGACCTAATTCGTCTTATGTAAGATGGAGGGACGAGTATTAAACGTAAATGGGCTTAAAATAGATGTTAGCAGCCGTTTCGACTTATTATACAACTAGCTGCGCCCCACGGTTTCACCCGCGTAAGACCTTATCCCGCAGGAATATCGGGATAAAAAGTTACCTATATGTTATTCCAGTTGTCCAGCTGTCTACGTACCAAATTTCATTGCAATCGGTCTTTGCGTAAAAGAGCAACAAACATCCTTACAAACTTTCGCATGTATAATATTAGTAGGATAGGATTAACAGAAGGGCTAATACGATACAGAGGTAGTTTGCCTTTCATACTTTCAAAGAGTATGTGTGTAAGATGCTCGGGAAAGGCGGAACCGCTGCGGGCGGCTGGAATATTCAATACTAGACGCTCGTCCCGGCTCCGCCCGGATATGAAGATTTCTATTTTATCGCAAGGGAGCATTTAAACGGAATAAAAAGTATGCTATCTCCCAAGTCAAGTCATACCCTGCCTGTATACGAAATTTCATCAATATCCGTTCAACAGTTTCAGTGTCATTGACGGACAATCGTCCAAACAAACAAACTTTCACATTTACAATTTATAATTTTGTTTGTTTGAACGCACTAATCACAGAAACTACTGGTCCGATTTAAAAAATTATTTCAGTGTTAGATAGCCCATTCCTTGAGGAAGGCTATAGGCTAATTATGTACCACCGGCGAAGCCGGGGCGGACCGCTAGTTTAAAATAAGACTAATATAATGTATGAACAATAATATTGAACCTTTCTTATTATTAACCGACGTTTCAAAAAACGAGAGTTTTACAAATCGATTGTATTTTTTGTTCTGGATAAGAAAAGCAAAATTATAATATAATAAGAAGCGGAATTATCGCTTCCAGTCTTGTCTATCAGTCAACCATTAATTGGACACGCACTGACTGAAACCAAAAATCGATTTAACACAATAACAAAATTAATTCGAATTCTTTCAGGCGAATAATCATTTATTACAAAACTGAACTCCCATTGTATTGAGATGTAATGTTGCAAGTGTAAGACGCTATTATAGGTCGTGAGATTTATACAATCAGAAACTGAGAAATAGAGTTTAGCGTTCTATTATTGTATGTGGTAGTCGAGTACGCTTCGGCAACTGGGCCAGCTCGCACCGGGGAAGTACCACACCCCCACAGGATACCGGCGTGAAATGGCATTCTGCTGTGTTTCGTTCGGTGAGTGGGGGAGCCGGAGGCCCATATCCTTTTCCTAACACATTCTAGTCCTTTCCTTTATTCTTTCCTAATCCCTTTCAAATTAGAAGAATACATTTGAAGAGGCATAAGGTCTGCAATCGACCTTAAACATCTCCAAATATTCATGGGCGGTGGTAGCGCTCACCATCAGGCGACCGACCAAGTCAATTACATTAGTGTTTTATTTTGGATTTTTTTTTTTATTTTCACATGAGATAATTATATAATTGACAAATTCATGAGATAAGATGATTTAATGTAATGTCTGTAGTATAAATGATATATGTATTTGTTGTTGGTGTTCCATTATATTAAATAAATAAATAGTTGATTTAACATAAATGCTTAATAATATGAAAACCACATAATGAACTTGATACCATAGGATTGCAATAACTTCTGTCATTTATGATAAAAATTAATGATAATGTTTGGCAGTTGTCTTTATGTATTATGAATAGTTAAATTTAACTGCAAAGAACTGTTAATACAATCGTCACGTCTTCGTCTTAATTTAGTTTTGAGAAAACATACCGAAGAGAAATAGACAACAGCATTATTTATGGAATCGTAATTAAAATCTAAAAAAAACTTTTCCGCTACGCTATTTTCATATTTTAAAAATAGAATTCCAATTATTCGTTTCATGATGTTATTGGAATTAGATAGTTCTTATTGACACTTAAAAGGCATGCAAAAAGAAAGGCATTAAAAAACAAGGACTAATTTAGTACATAAATTAGTAAAACAAAAAACCAGACATCAAATATGACAATGTAAAACCAACTCTTTAACCCAGATTTAATCTAGATCTGTAGCTTATCCTGTCAGTACCGTAACACACTTTTGAAAACATTTATTTAACGCAAATACGAGGGCTTTACATATTTACTTAGCGAATAAATGCGCTGTTTAATTCAATATCATAACTGTTTCTGAGATAAAGGTTCCCGTCGGGTCTTGACGGGTGGACAGACAACCGACAAAGCTATATTAGTTCATTTTTCACTTTTTAGGATAACAATTTGAAATAGACACGCCACCTGATAAATTAGAGATGCGGTTCCATGAATCTAAAAGGAAGTTTTTTGTTTTCTCATCTTCGACCAAGGAACTTGCGGGATGGAAGTACCATCACTATAGCCTCGACGAATGCGTTGCCAGCTTTTAAGGAGAAGGGATAATTCGTCAATCCTTTCCTTATCCCTTTCCCCTAAAATGCGGATAGAGCATTCGCAGAGGTATTACCGCATGTTCATGTGGCATCATAGGCATCATGGGCCTCCGCCCCAGGGACATTGATGATGGTCGGTTTTGTAAAGTATAATCGTTTAAATAATATTTCAGTTTCCCACACAAACCCTCAACCTTTATTACACTAATATTATAGGTGTGAGAGTTTGTGTGTGTGTTTGGATGTGTGTCCGTCAGTCACACAGAAAGTAATGAACGGATTTTTATGAAATTTGGTATACAGACAGGGTATAGGGACTTGGGTGATAGGGTACTTTTTATCCTGATTAAATGCTTCCTTGGGTAAAGCAGAAATCTTTTATCCGGGCGAAGCCTCCCGGCTTCGAGCGTCTAGTAATATATAATTTTTCCGTATCTCACAGTGGTAGTAATCCTTGCGTGACTGCACTGTTTTGCAAACTCTAACATTGTAACTACTAACTAGCATAGTAACTGATTTTCCTTTCGAATATCAAGGCCCACTTAACCGATTTCTAATAAAGGTGACGCGTGTTTTGTAATGTTTGGAAAAAAAATATTTTTGTATTAGGCATCATCGTCAATTTGTACAACTTACTTTTTTTTACTGGCACAAAGTGGGTAAAATATGCATGCGGAAGGAAATTTCAAAATGATATAGGTATTCTTACATTATTATATGTTCAAAACAATGTTGAAATTCTCTTTATCTTTAGTAATCTCTACTAATATTATAGGTAGGTAGGTAACTATGTCCGTTTGTCTATTCTTCTCTCCGCCTCTTTATGACGCCTGAATACCTGAATTGATTGAGATTAAGTTTGGCACAAAGATAGATTGAGACCCGAGAAAGGATATAGGATAATTTCTACCAGGGAAACTCAAAGTAAACGGAGTTCGTTTGACTACTTCAATTAAAATATAGTAAAATATGATACTAAAAAGAAACTAATACATTAAAATGGCTAAATGTGATGGCGCATTTTTTGCATTTATTCTTATGGATGTTAGTTACTATTGAGTATAATCTAAAAGGCCTTTATTAAAGAAAAGTGAAGTCCCGTGTCCCCTACTCAGGTATGGGGCAGATGGTATACATCTGTTTCACTGATCGATTTTCTTTATGGACTAGTTGGTGATCAGCCTTCTGTGTCCTGCCAGACCGAGACATTTTTTTTTTGTCCCCACCGGGAATCGAACCCAGGACCCCTCGGTTCTACGCTCACGCGTTTACCACTGTACCAAGGAGGCGGTCAGCCTTTATTAAGGAGGTTTTATAAAAATCCACATTCATATTTTGCTAAATAAAAGTAAGATAAAAGCATCGATATTATCCAACAAATACCGTAACTAATTGCCTGAGAATTTTATAAGTGTTACATTATTCATCTTCTTCCTGACTCTGCCGTACTGATTTAACTTCCTGATGGCTTTGTTTTCCGACTTGTTTAAATAAAACGACGTATTTTTGCAAATACATAGAGAATATTAGTTATTTCGAAATGAAAAATTGTAAGATTTCTGCGAAAAACAAAATGCAATATTTCAACTTCGAACTTACTGAGGGAAAAAATTTATTTTCGAAATGTGATATTTCGAGTAATGAATTAAATTGAAAAAAGATTCACCGTCACACTAAAATATAATAAAATGGTCGTTCCTAGAATGCAGAAATAAAGTATAACGGTACTGTTATAAATTAATTACTCACTTATAAATATGAATATATTTAAGAATCAGAACCGCTTTAATTAGTAAACTATAATTTTCGTATCGATTTATTAATCACTAAAGAAAAACATAATTATCTAAAATGTGTGCTTACGTGGTGCATATTGCGTTATAGATATTATAATATTCATTTAAAATCTGTAATTAATCGTAAGAAATAATAATGCATGATAAAGAAATACAAATTGTACCCTACCTTCCATTTCTTCACTTCTGATAATCTGTTTGCTATAACACAGCCCGCTGACCCAGCACCAACGATTATAAAATCATAGTCACCGATGTCCCTTTTTCTTCTGTGCTTTTTAATTTTCTCTTTTTTTATCTGTTCCTTAACTTCAACCTTCTTAGAACCCGCCAAATCTGAATCATAAGGTCTTTCAAAATTAAATTCGAAAATCGGTTCCTTATTCGAATACCGTCCGTTATAAGAATCTTCGAAATCGAATTTCGGAAAATTTAAACTTGAATATTGCTTTCCCAATGTAGAATCTACATGTGGTGGGTGTAAGTCGAAATTCGACTGCTGCGTCGAGTACGGAATTCTGAATGTTTCGGAAACAGGCGGGTGTGATGGGAACCGTACATTCGAGTAATATGTATCATGTGTACTCGAATATGGGTTAACCTTTGAATATATATCGTCAATGGATTTTCCGAATAACTGCATCACTAAAGCTAGGAACACATATCCACTGTGGGAGCATTGGGTTAAAGGAGCTTGCGCTGTAGCACAAACTGGTGCCACATCCGGTGGGATCCATGTTGTAGACATTTTAATTAATTCACTCACAGATAAATAGCACTAGGACATTTTAAGCGAATAATCGATTAATCGTTACGGTTACTGGCTGTCAATAAAATTCTGAAAAAAGAACACGTCAAAAATAGAACGCGGCGCCTTATCAATTTAAAATTCGTACAATGGAATCTATTAAAAAAAGATTTCTATGTGATTGAGTCACTTTTTTATTTTATTAGTGACAGACTCAGCGAACGTGCTATAAGCGACTGATCGCTGACTATAGCGCGGGTGGTAATAATTTCTTCTGAGCTTGATATGAACTGATTAACGTTTTCAATGCGCCCTGATTTATGTTTTTTTTTAGATTCAATGACGCTCGATAGTTGCAGGTTAATTTCATAATTGAGTTGCAAGTTAGTAATTTGATTGAATTTGTTGCCGAAAATTGAATAATGATTGTAATGCTTGCATAGTGCTGAGGATTGATTTTATTGTCCGTTTAATGTGGTAGAAACGGCTATTTAATGACATTCACCTAATTTGTATTGTCAACAAGGTTGCTATTGCATTTTTTTCTGTGAAATGTGTAATTTGTGCGGTATTTGGGGTATGTAACTAGCTAAGCAGGTTGGGTAATATATCAGTATACGTGTGTTTAATTATTGAATTAATAATTTGGATTTTTTTTTTTAATATTTGACATAACGTTCAATGTACGAACTGTGGGTTAGATTAATCTAATACAATATAATCCTACTAGCTGTAACCCGCGGCGTCACTCGCGTGGTACCGGGGCAAACAGTAGCCTATTTGCTAATCCGGACTATAATCTATCTTTGTAACTTTCATCCATCTCTTATAATTTACCTCTGTAAATTTCATACAAATACGATGGGCTGATTTAGCGTGAGAACAAACGTCTATACTTGAACTTAAGCGTTTATAATCCTACCTCCTACTAAACTTAATCATACTAATATTATAAATGCGAAAGTTTGTAAGGATGTGTGTGTATGTTACATGTTACTCTTTCACGCAAAAACTTCTGAATCGATTTCAATGAAATTCGGTACGTAGACAGCTGGACAACTGGAATAACATATAGGCAACTTTTTATCCCGATATTGCCACGGAATACGGACTTACGCGGATGAAACCGCGTGGCGCAGCTAGTATTATAAACGCTAGTAATATACGTATATAATGTTGGTTTGTTTGTTTGAACGTGCTTATTTCTGAAACTACTAGACTACTAGTATGTGATATAGTGCAAAAATAGCTTCTTGAAAATTATGATTATCATATTGATATATGCCTCACACATTAATAAATAAAATCAACTAGGCTACGACTGTCAAGTAACTCGTGTTATAAAGGACGTTCTGTTTTCTGGAATTCGAGAATTTTCTGCGTATTTTATCTTGTTTCTTTTAGTAAAAACCTTATATTCAGGTTTGAATAGAATCGGTAAGAACATCCTCGTCTAGTAGCGTAACCAGAAATACAAACTATTTATTATTAATAGCAATAATATTCTAGTTCATTCGATTATAATAAGCACTTTCAATACCACAAATTCTCAGACATTCTAGAAAATTTACTCAAAATACGCTAGCATTTTAATTGAGGATACAACTGAAGACCAATTTGCTATACACAAATAATCAATTTATATAATATCTCTTTATTACATTCAAGTCCATATTCAGAATAAAAGCGATCAAATGAACATTGATATCGCGAATTCACAGAGAACTAATTCTAGGAAGTTCCATAAGTTTTGCTCTAACTTTAACAGATCACTACGATTTTCGATACACAGTTTAGATGTAAAATGAGTCTTAAGGCTATATATTTGGATTCACATTTGTTTAGCTAACATCTGGATTATGAATCCATTGTTTTGAAGTTATTTGTAGTGCTCCACAATTAAATTTCAGAATAACGCCTTTTGATTGCGTGCCGGGAAATGGTATGCGAGTTGTTATTGTTTATATCTCCCTTGCTTTCGTGGTTTGTTATAATTTATAATTATAACACTAATATTTAATCATACCTTTATATTAGACTAGCTGTTCGCCCCGGCTTCGCCCGTGGTAGATATATAGCCTATGTCACTCAGCGAAGCTGCAGCTGTCTAATGGTGTACTTTTTTAGTTTATCCATTACAAAGAAACAAACAATCAAAAATACAGATTCTTCTTTATAATATTAGTGTAGATGTAGATAGTACTTAATGAATAATAAAATTATCTCTAAACCCAGTGTGTTTGTCATTTTTACCTTGCGTAAAAGTATGCATAATATATTGTATTTTTAAGCCTTATTTGTATGTCCCTGCAATCAGTGCCTAGTCACATTGTTTCAATTATAATATTTTCAATAATGGTAATTAATAAATAGATACGTCTCATTATTATCTTTAGAATAAATATATTAAAAATAAACATATTTCAAGAAACATTTTTGTGTGATATTTCGCTTTACTCGAACTTAATTATTAATATATACAAATTTCTATTACACACCCGTTATGACTCATTTTTAATAAATTATGTTATATTTAATTCAACATTTCCAGAAGATTTATTTTCTTCAGTTATTTCCAAAGATATGACGTCAGTTAAAACTCAATCAAAAGCAAGTATTCCTCAATCTAAAAAATTGCAAAAATAAAAAGAAATTTCAAACAAAAAGGAAGTTATCAAAGAATTTCACAAGCGGCGAAATTAGCAAAAATACTCTCCTCGTGCACATTAAAAAACAACGAGTATCGTGAATTGTTTCTATTACATTGCTCTTTAATACCATGGCCAATCTAATAAACTCCTTGATGAAGGAGTAATGTATTATGCATTAGGCTACAGCGATAATTCGTCATTATATTAATCAAAGGATTCAGGATTTCTTGCCTTCGGGTGTGAGCTATAATTTATTTCTTGTCAACTTCGTACAACCTTTCCTCACTTATTAAATCGGAATATTTCCTTAGATGCCTGTGTTTAAGGTAAAACAGATTTCTTTATACAAAGAAGTTCAGAAGGATTCTATTTTTTACACGGGCAGTTGCTGAAATGTTTTCTTGAGATACAATTTAAAAGTTTGCCTCTAATCATTGTGCCAAGAAGGTCGTAAATTTTGACAAATTACTAATATTATATACATAAAAATGTTTTTATTTGTCCTTCTTTCACGTCGCAATGGACGGATTTATGCCATGATTTTTGTCTCTGGAGATAGTTTGAAGGGTAAGGTGTGACAAACTTATACTTCTTTTGCCGATGTGAGACATCTAATCCCATCAGGAATTACCTATGACCACGCATGCGAAACCGCGGAATAGCTAGTAGTTTATAAAATAATAATAACAAGTAAATATAAATAGAAGAATCCCTTTTGTTTATACGTAACAAAAAATCATATAGGTACCATTTCTGTTCTAAGGCATATTTGGTTTGATAAATATAGAACAAAGAAATATGTAAGTTTTATATTAGTGTTTACAAAATAAAATATAACTGTATACAGACGATTACGTACAAAGATGTAACCTAACTGGCAACATATTTATTTCCATTTTATGTATTAAACCCATTGATAAACCTTTCACAGCTTATAAATTGGCGTTGATTTCTTGTCCTTAACATAAAATCTTCATATTTTTTGATAATTTGGTGTTTTTTTGATTATTCCTTTAATTAATGAATTCGCAAGGGCTTCGTTAAAATGATTTATTAGATAATTAATTGAAATCTCTGTTTATTTACTTATTGAACGTTAGTTAGCATCTCCATTATTGCTAATATTACATCAAAATGTTGAATCTTGTACGAGAGATGAAATCTAACTTGACTTTGGCCCTAAATAAATTATATTCGAGTAGGTATATTTGTTCATAGTGAATATTTTATTATGAATTTTTATAAAAATACTTTGATTCACTGATTATCGAATGATTAAAATAAGTATCATATATAAAATTAAAATATCTATATATTCCGTGTTTTCTTGCGATTTAAAGTTCTGGTAATTATAATGAAACTTTACATAACTCATTTCTTGTTTTTCTGAGGTCTAACCTTTTGAGGCCTCATTATTCGGGGCCTCAAACATTATTCCTAAGAGAAAATATAACATTTTCTCATTTTTCAATATTAATTAGATTTATATGTGTATTAATTATTTATTACTTACACAATCTAATTAATAAAAATACTCATTCCAATATGGACATTGTCGAGAAGATAAAAAGTTACTTTCTCCATGTAGGAATGTTTTAAACAAATGTATTATCTTTATCTATTTACTAGACGCTCGTCCCGGCTCCGCCCGGATATCAAGACTCCTGTTTTATCTGTACAAAAAGTATCCTATCACCCAAGTCAGCTGTCCTATCTGTACGCAAAATTTCATCAAAATCTGTTCAGTAAGTTTAGCGTGATTGACGGACAAACATCCAAACTAATTACCACATTTATACTATTAGTGTGAAAGTGTAATTTTTTATCCAATATACCTCTTAATGACGCGTAATTAAGAGTAATCTTAAACCAACCGTTAATTATCTCCTGATGTTATCTTTTTTTTCAATTTCATCAATTTGTATCTTCTAATGATAGCTTGAAGGTCTGTTAATTGAGGAAAAGGTAAAATATCTCGTAAACAATTATTGACATTCTATTCGACATGCCTTAAATTACGTATTTTATCCTTAAACACTTCAATTAAACAAGATGTGACATAATTTAGCGTTACCGATTTGTCTAAGAAATTTTCAACCAAATGCAACTATTACTATTACTCCCTAGTATTTTCTTGTGTTTGATTTTACCCGAGAATTATACATTGAGAAATTATAGACTTAAACGTGACCACGCTCGCTGTAAAGTGTTCGAAACGTCGGGTTAATAATGAATAAATCGTGTTTAAAATCCGTTTAAAAGTCTTTACTTTCTCAATATTACTCCCTAGTTCAAATTACAACTACGATGCATGCAACTTTAAAAACATTTAGTATTTAACATTTTTGTACCTATCTACATAATCATTGTGATACATTTTTTTGTGTGATGTCATATTAAAAATTATACAGCTATATAGTTAATGACATTTTTTTTAAATGATGAATATATGATAAGTTATTACCACAGCTCATAAGTACAGTAACTGTAGTAAGTACATCTGGTGTTGATATTGTTAGAATTGAAGTAATTTAAGAATTAATTTGAGTTTCTTTTGGGGGCCTCCGGCTGTGTGTAACATAATTCAGCTTTGATGCTTTGACGGACTTTAAGTCTCATAGGCTCTTCTTAAAGGCGCCAATGTTGTAATTGTTCGGAAATACGCAGGTGGTAAGTAATCCCAAAGCCTCACAACACGCTTATAATCAGAAAAATAAAATACGGAAAAATTTTCTAAGCTCATTTAACTAAACCAGATTATAATCTACTAGGTCTCCGACTATCGCTTCGTCTGTGTAGTCAAAAGAAACGATAGTATCCCATAGTACTTTAACTTCATCCAAATAGGTTCATTAGTTTAGACGTTAGGAAAAGACAGATAGTCAGTTACTTTCGCATTACCATATTTCCGTATAACCGCGGGAAAGTTATCATATCATAATATTAATGGAGTAGGATTTGGCAACAACCAATGGCGTATGCGAAACAATCGACATATATTTATGAATAGATCGTGATAAACGTGTAATCCTGGACTGTCTCCCACTGAATATTCATTCAAACGCGTCGGATGTTATTCCGTTGTGCGTGGATTGACTGGGATAAATTAGATATGAATTTTGCTATGTACACGTGTATCATTAAAATTTGCATCGCCGATTACCGTGAATACAATGTTGCTGAAATATAGGTTACATGAATTTAGCTAGAGGGTATAATATGTCTAACATTGGTGGCTCAGTGGTGAAATCGAAAAGTCGGGAGACCGGGCGAGAAGGCAACTAAAAAACAGATATTTCTATTAATTTAATTACCTGTATATCGCCATCACCACTGCTCGCAACGGTGAAGAAAACATCGCGACGGAATCGATATGCCTAAGAATTAAGTTTGATATGTGATATTAGGCCACTTGGCCAAGGATTTCCAACAAATAACCTAAAACCACAAGAAATAAAATTTATGACCGGGCCAACTGTTGCCTAACCGCGTTGTTATAGCGGCAATAGATATAGATCAACTGTCTAACTATCACGGTTCTCGAGTACAGCCTGGACGGACAGACTGACACCGAAGTCTTAGTAATAGGATTCTGTTATTTTCATTAGGTTTGGAGTCCTAAAACATTAGTTTATTTGAGTCAAACGAAGAGTATTAAACGCCAAGTTCATTTGAAAATATGTCTTCAATAACGAGATGAAATGTAAAGACTATTCACAAAAAAAATATAACAGAGATTAAATCCACCAAGGTTAAACTAATATCCTTAAGTACAGGTCGTAAAAATGATATATAACTGAATTACAGTATATTTGTTTCCACATTAATGGTGATTTGTTTGAAGGAAGTTTCTTTTGTGTATAATATAAGGCCTCTTGTCAAAAACGAATATAAAATTCGACTTCTGTTTTAAAAAGTTAAGTCTTGGTCCACACGAGGTTCATACAAATAATTTATTCCTAAATTCCTACTTTCCATACCAACATTGGTTAATTGCGCGAATATTTGCATGCATGTCAGTATTAATAAACAAGTACATCTTAATACCATTAGCAATTAGGATCAAAAGTTGAAGAAACTGCGTGCAACACGGTTTCAACATTCATGCATATGCATACAGGTCATATGAAATTCCTAAATCAAAATATTTATAGGTATTCTCTGAATTTTATGCAATTGCGGAATCCACTTTTTCGGAGACCTGTTTCCTATTTCTCACTCCTCCCAGCCCAATCCTTCTTTGCAGACCTTTCCAATCAATCCTTTCCTTTAATCTTACCCCAAAAAAGCAGGTAGCGCATTCACAGAGGCACTATTGTCTTTGCGAATGTTCATAGGCGGTGGTGATTGCTTACCATCGGACAAACGACCAGCTCAGTTGGACGCTTTGAAATAAAAAAATAGTTATTTTCCACTCGTGTGTAAACCGTAAATGTATTTAATATTATCTCTTTTGCTTCGAGTCCGAGAATTTTCCAAATTGTGAAATGCAATCAGTATTAAAATTATTTTTTTATAGTAGGGGTCGCTTTCACAACTTCTATTATACTACATTTACCGTATTGTTCAAAATCATCTGTCTCTCTTATTTACATACAATCAGAACGAGATCGCATACCTCTGTAAATAACAACAGCGTTCGAAACTCGTGTGAACAAGGCTCTACTGGTTTCTCGATAAACTTGAAGTGTTGCAAGTGACGAAAGAAAACTTACACCAGCAAGTTTTAAGTGCATTCAACTTAAGAGGTCTCAGAACTACTCACAGACTGCACTTTTTGTATTTCGACAAAATAGGTTATAGGAGTTACAGAAATCTGGACGTGAGGTCGTAAGTAAATTGTTGTTCAAGGCGTGATAGTGTATGTAATAGCAGTTCCTACTACTGTAATTAGTAAGAAACTACTACTAAGATATAATCTAAAACCTGCTAAGAAAATTAGTTTTTGGATTATATTTTCACCCACTGCTTTCGCATTTTCAAGGGAAATCCTGGATAGTACCCTTTTCCATGGGATTTACGAAATAAAACACAATCCTATGTACTTAGGTCTCTAGCTATCTTTGCACAAAACTTCACACAAATCTGTTCAGTGGTTTAGACCTTTCGAAAAGACAGAAAGGCTGATGGATAGACAGAAAGAGTTACTTTCGACTATTGGCATATACTTGATTTTAATTTTCGTAGCAAATTTCATCAAATCGGTTCAAGCGCTCTTGAGATAAAGAAAGTTACTGGCGATAAAAAAAGCAACATGGCCTTATTTTTCCATGATAATTTCTACATGAATCAAAACTGAAACATTCTATAAAATCGCGAACATTTTCCACGCTTCACACCCAACAAAACTAATCCAGCCAATAAACAAAACTGAAAATCATTCACGAAACAATTCGAACGAAATTTCTCCATTAGAACCGTAGCGAATATTACTATGCATTCTTAATTTTATTTTAAACTACGAAAACTCCATTTTCACACGTTTGAATTCAAAATCAAGGGAGCGTACGCGTCTTCACCACACAACAGATGTGACATTTAATTTAAGTTTTTGTTAGCGCAGCAACTGAAAATGGAGAAAAAATTACAATGCAATGACTTTGTAGATACCGGTGGATTTGAAGAAATATTCGAATTTAAAGCATTATTTCGCTTTTATACAGTGCAAAAAGCAGTGGTGGCTCAGTAGTGAGAACCTCGGACTTCAAAATCGATAAGTCGGGGTTCGAGACCGGGCGAGCGCGCAGGAAATAAATTGATTTTTCAATTTATCTGCGCATGTAGATAACATCACCACTGCTTAATCGGTGAAGGAAAACATCGTGAGGAAACGGCATGTGACATCTGCACTTGGCCAGCGTGGTGGATTATGGCCTGAACCCTCATAGGAGGCCTGTGTCCCAGCAGTGGGAACATATATGGGCTGATGATGATGATACAGGGCAAAGTGGTAAACATATAACAGATAATAATGTACTGTAAGAGCCTCTTGTTTACATGTTAACGTTTTACTTTTTACTAAGAATTAATGTTACGATAGTTATCAAGTGTTAGTGACACCAAAACTTTCGTGTTCCATACAATATTAAAATAAAAATTTACTTTAATATTACTTTATTTACGGTGGCGGACCGCAAACCATCCAGATGGAGATGGACTTGGTTTTTACAGCGGGTGGTCCGATGTTAAAACTGGTAAAAGGTTGAAGTCAGTCAGTCTCCCCGTGACCACGCTCGCTGTAAAGTGTTCGAAACGTCGCGTTAATAATATAATGAATAAATCACGTTTAAAATCCGTTAAAAAGTTTTTAATTTATAAAAAAGGTTGAACAATTCCTCTCAATACTCAATTCAATGAAAATCGCGATTCAGATAATATTACGTCACATAAACTCATTTTTCATATGTTGTACTAGACAGTTTTAGAGACATGTAATTTTGAATGTTTCTAACGAGTAAACTAAGTACAGGACCGATTTCCAGATTTTTTCACCAGCATATGTTATTTATGAGTGACGTTCAAATGGTGCGGACTGGGGATATGACGATAGTTACATAATATAAAAATGTGTGTGGTAAATAGATTTCATGACGCAGAAGAGAAATAACAAATAAACCTAATGATTAGCACAACAAAATAGTTGAAATTGTTTCAATTTTGTTAAATGCGTAGGGTAGGATACTAAACCTTTATTAATTCTTACTTTTAATTTTGGTTCTATAGATTAAAAATTATTTGAGTCCCAAGACAGATTTAATAAAGAAATCTAAGGCACCGCCTACAATATTTGAAGATCTTAAATAATTAATCTTGGTCTTGTAAAAATAGAGCCTTTCTTTACCAGTTATTTAGTGCCAAAATTAGCTAGCTTTTTCGTTATACATCCCCTGGAGCAAATAAATTCCCATGACAATAAGATGTATTGAAGAAGAACGCGCGGTTAGCGGTAGAAAGAACATTATGTGATCTTCTAGAATTCTCATTATGTTTAAACACTAAATCATGTCGTAAATTTGCACTGAGACGTGAAAAAACATAATCACATTTATAATATAAGTTAGTTAATAATTTTGAATATATTCGTGTAGTAATACTATATTAATATAACTAGACATGTCTTTTAGTTTTAATGAAGAAAATTATCGTGAATGTATGAAGTTTACAGCTAAATCCATGGATGTTCGCTAGAAACAACCGTTTTTAATAGTAACGAATTTTACTAAACAAAGACGTATACTTTTAATGTTATTATTAGGTATACCAATTAGCACCTGTCTTTTTTAGTATTATAATCTAAATATTAATTTTTTTAGTATTACGAATCGAAAAGGCAAAATGGCACCCAGTAACTCCGTCCGTCTCTGTTATCACCAGATTATTTCTTATAAATCGTGACAGTTAGAGACAGATAAACAGAACTCTTCAGGGGTGATATATTTTATTGCACTTAAACATATTTACACGATTCTTTTTTATAGTAACTGCTTGTGAATTCAGCAGTTTTTCCATCAGTTGACACGTGCTGTAAACATATCATTTATAAATCCGCATTAGAATTTAATTTCCGAACTGTCTCATCTATATTTTTAACTATTATCATTATTATAAAAAAACGCTTAGTACCTCACAATAATACACAGCTTATATATAGCTTCTATGTCAAGATAGTTGACATAGGTATAAAACCAATATAGATACCTAACACATTCGTGCACAAAGAAAAAAATTAAAAATTAAATCTAGAACCTTCCGAGTTCCGCATCATCGGCAGCCCTACCATAGCAGCTTATAAAGCTCACTTGTTCATTGTTCCTGCCCTCATTAGAGTCAGACACATTGTGTACTAGCATTATACGCTCGTGTCCACTCCACCCGGTTTTTCATTTAAGAGATAAGAATGAACAATAGTGCGGAAAATCCACAATAAGTGTGGAAATGCTAATTTGGATTTTGTAAATCGGGCCAGTGTTGGAATAATAAAAAGAAATACTGTGAATAAAACCAATGGTTGTATAAGTCATGTACAAAATTTATAAAGGTTTTTTAACTATCATTCTTAAGTATTTTATAGTATGATGAGAAATTTAACTTTCTCGTAATGACAAGGTTGGGAAAATACTTAAGTAAATGCGTATTATATTAAAAATAAATTAATGATTCCTTTTTGAAGACGCTGCGGCAATGCCATTCATTTGCAACTTTTGTAGTGGACTGGGACAAAAAATACATAATTTTCTGTGAATAGTAATTTAATCTTAATTTCAAAACTGGGTCGCGATGCACAAATCGTTCCTGGCTATTGCCTTTACATTTCCTATTAAATAGATTTGTTTACATTTTATTTTATTTATAAATTATTATTATATAGACGGATGGTGTGCGTATATTTGATATAACTAGCTTTCCGCTCGCTGCTTCGCCCGCGTGGAATTCGGTTACATCGCGCGATGTGGTAATGAGAAGCCTATCTCTATGTCTTTCCCAAGCCTATTTGTCATCAAAATCAGTTCAGTGTTTTAGGCGTGAAAGTGTTAAAGACAGACAGACAGAGTTACTTTCGCATTTACTAGCTGCGCCCCGCGCTTTCACCCGCATAAGTTGTAGAAATATCAGGATAAAAAGTTGCCTATATGTTATTCCAGTTGTCCAGCTGTCTACGTACCAAATTTAATTACAATCGGTTCAGTAGTATTTTGCGTGAAAGAGCAACAAACACACACATCCTTACAAACTTTCGCATTCATAATATTAGTAGGAAGTAGGATTAGTAGGGAAGTAAGGTCTAGTAGGGATACATACACAAGTAATGCAATATTACACTAACAGTAAAGTCCAAGTCAGATTATGAACGTCATATCTGAATGCGTTCATATTTCATAGCCATCTGCGGCCAGGTCCATTAGTGGATTGTCTAACCACCATTGTTACTAGTCCAGTTAACTGGAAAAATGGCGATTCATCTGGCACAATGCGATGTAATCTGGTACATGATTCATACGCTTTGGTGTAGTTTTATAGATGAACGAACGCGCCAATTACCATGCGCTCTTCGTACGGCAAATGAGGGTGAAATGTATACTACAAAAACTCTCTCAAGGAATATCCGTATATAAGAGGATAGCCAGATTCGATATAGCGTAGTATGGTTGGCTAGTATAACAACTTACCAGTTGAAGTACCAAATCTACCGATTTTCCATCTAACATAATGCCTTATTTGATTATTTTATTTATGATTTATACTGTGTGTATATGCAGTGATGGCTCAATGGTGAGGACCTCGGACTTAAAATTGATAAGAGAGGGTTCGAGCGTGCAATAATGAGTTGATTTTTCAATTTATCTGCGCATGTGGATAACGTCACCACTGCTCAAACCGTGTTGAACAACGTCGTGAGGAAACCGACATGTCCAAGAATCAAAAACTCGACGACATGTGACATCTGCCAACCCGCACTTGGCCAGCGTGGTGGATTATGGCCTGAACCCTCATAGGAGGCCTGTATCCCAGCAGTGGTAACATATATGGGCTGATGATGATGAGGACGACTGTCATAATATAGCAAATATCATAGCATACCGGGGAGTTCCACTTAATAAATTCCTATAAAAATCTATCCTTTCTGACCTCTTTTAACTCTCCTAAGATTTCCATATCATACGTGTCTACTAAGATATTATACATTATTCATCAGTATGCGTATTCCAAGCGTGTTTATTTCACAAACAAGTGTAAAACAATATCACGGCAGCGTTCGCGTGACTTGTCCAATCAATTAATTAATCACGTTATGTGGTTAACGCTTTTCGCCTGACCTTGTGGTTTTTGCTGCTATTGTGAACCTAACTGTTTTGAAATATGGTTCTAATTGGTGTTGGGAAACACTAGATTTTATACGTCATTGTGTAAACTATCATTACTTAGTATCAGACTATAACAATTGCAATTTATTTATGTAATATAAATAATGAGAGAAATAAATAAATACCATAACATAATATATATTATGGTATGTGGATCCCCGACAATACTAAAAGAGTACGTGGTAGGCCCAGAGGTAGATGGCGGGACGAACTAGACACTTATTGTAAAGATTGGCTCAAAATTTCTCTCAATAGGATACGGACTGAGGGAAGAGGCCTGCCCAGCAGTGGTACAGTCATGGCTGATTAATAAAAATTAATAATAATATATAGTGGTATGATATAGGTAAAATATTTATTTATTTCTCTAGGTATATATATTGTATACAATTTCCAGTACATGAATTACTAATATACATATAATTGTGGGAGTCGAGCACGCTTTGGCGAATTGGGCTAGATCGCATCGGGGAAGGTACAACATCGAATTTAATTATCTTAGAATCATTTCATCAATCTTCATATGCTATTTGACCGCCTCCTTGGTACAGTGGTAAACGCGTAAGCGTAGAACCGAAGGGTCCTGGGTTCGATTCCCGGTCGGGACAATACATAAAGAACGTCTCGGTCTGGCAGGACACAGAAGGCTGATCATCTACTTGTCCATAAAGAAAATCGATCAGTGAAACAAATGTATATCATTTGCCCCATACCCCACTAGGGGACACGGGACTTCACTTCATATGCTATTACTGATACAAACCAAGTCCATCTATGTAAGTCCCGTTTAGTTTAGTATTCTTACCCAATATAAAACACTTCTGAAAAGACGGAAACAAACTAATTGTTATAAGGAATCATCCAAGGCTTCAAATAGACATAAATCATTTTAGTGGGTAATAAGCGAATACGCCTTCAAGCTGTAAAACTAGGCCAAATAGAATCGATACAATACGCGAGACACCGGTTGTCATATAATAAAGAGATCACCAAAATCGGTTCACCCAGTCGAAACTTCTTACGCAACGAACCCAAAAAAAACAGTTCAACTCATACCTCCTCATTTTTAGAAGTCAGTTGACAATAAAGAGAAAAATACAATGTAACTTAAGGTATATGAATCATTGTATTATGGCGTTACAATTATTCGTTTTCACACTTAATTTTCTCAAGTGAGCCGTCTCGCAATATATAATGGCGCAACCCATTGTGTTACGACAATAGACAGCAAACAATATAGATTTCTATATAAAATTGGTTCCTAGTGTTGGCCAATTTAACATTTGCACTTTTTTAATATTAGCTCTGAACTAGATTCAGTACCGTTGCTGATTTCTACTTCAATTTAGAAGTAATTAAGTCGAATTGTAAGAGCAGTCGTGGCTCAGTGATCAGACTTTAATCGAAATGTCGGGGGTTCGTGACCAGGTGAGTGTGCAAGAAGTAAATTGATTTTTCAATTATCTGCACATTTCTTCATCACAGTTCGAAACTGGTAAAGAAAAATCGCGAGTAAACCGGCACGTCTGAGGATCAAAGTTCGACAACATGTGACATCTGCCAATCGGCATTTGGCAAGCGTGGTGGATTATGGGATGGACCATTTTAGGAGGCCTGCGTCCTATCAGTGGGAATATAAGATATATGAAGATAAGATGATGATGAATGAAAGTTTAAATCCTACTAATATTAAAAATGCGAAAATTTGTGAGGATGTTTGTATGTTTTTTACTCATTCACGCAAAAACTACTGAACCGATTGCAATGAAATTTGGTACATAGATAGCTGGACATCTGGAATAACACATAGGTAACTTTTTATCCCAATATTCTTACGGAATACAGACTTACGAGGGTGAAACCACGGGTGCAGCTTGTGCATTATCATTCCACTACTCAGTTTAAAATAAAAATACACTGTAAATAAACAAGTATTAATACATATTGTTACAGCGCTGAGTTATTTGAAACTTCACTTATATTTATATATTTTGATAATTTATTAAGGATAAGATTATAAATTGAACACCGTTATTTCTATCTAATCTTATATACAAAGTAGCTGCGCCTCGCGGTTTCACCCGCGTAAGTCCGCATCCCGTAGGAATATCGGGATAAAAAGTTGCCTATATGTTATTCTAGTTGTTCAGCTATCTACGTACCAAATTTTATTGCAATCGGTTTAGCAGTTTTTGCGTGAAAGAGCAACAAACACACACATATCCTTACAGACTTTCGCATTTATGATATTAGTAGGATTGTAAACTTTCAATGCTTACATATTATCTATTATGGAATTGAAACCCTATATTATCATTATATATCCGAATATATAACAAAATAAACATATAATGTAGAATAATATAACAACCTAGTGACTAAGCTTCCGTTTTGTGTTAAGCCGCAACCGGTTTGTGGGCAACTGGAACTGTTATCTACGTAATATGAGCATTATTTTGGTAACACGAGTTTAGTCAACATATAATCAAAATATAATGCATATATTATAAATTCGGTTTCAGTTCGGTTTCGGTTCGGTTTCGGTTCGTTATATTTAAAAAAATTCTTTTCTGTTTGTATGTATACTAATAATATTAAAAGAATATTATTTGCTACACTTAAACCACAGATCTCATAAGTAAAATAAATACTTTGATTGAATTTTGGCTCACACACATTATGATGTTAATATGGATAAACTTAACTTGCCATCTCGGATTTGTACACACTTATAACGTACTTAAAAAAAAGAGGAGGTTATTAATTCGACTGTATTTTTTGTGTTTATTACATCATAACTTTTTTTTGCTTGAAAGCTAGTGCTGCCGTGTGGTCCCATTTTAGATTTGGTCTAGGTCTAAAAATTTTAGGACGAGTCTATTTTTCTGTAAAAATAATTGTGCACAGTACTAAAATTACATACACCACTTTTTTTCTTTTAAAAGGCTTTAATAGGCGGTATACTAAAAACTTCAGTGATAACCTTCCAAACTCTGTAAGCAAAACCGCACTCGGAAAACTAGCAACCCAATAAAACGAGTTCGTCAGAAAAAATACATTAACACTATGTAAGTTTGCCCTCAACAAATATTACCCTGGGAAAGTTTACATTCGCACCGCAATTTATACAGTCATTAGCCGTAACAATGAGGAATAAATCCTCGTCATTCGGACTTGGCTTATTGATTCAACCTTATCTATGGTTCTGCAATTACAGCTATTTAGCACGCCACGTAAGCCTTTCATTTGTATTGACATTTGTGACCAACATTTGTTAGCAAAGGGGCCGGAATGGGCCTGTTTAACAGAAATTTAATAGCGGTTGATAAAAATGCACAGCACACACACACAGATATACAGACGATGAAGATAAATTATCAATGAATGTTCATCAATTTTATTACGAGTGAGAGAGAGAGAGTATTTGTGTTTTAGAATAATAGATAACAAATGTATATAAGTGTGTTAGATTCATATAACAACATGCTTCCTGAGTCTGTGTTCCCTGGCGGGTATAATCTGGGGATCTTCAAAGGTAGGGTGAATAGGTATAGAATACCTTCAAGGGAAGCGCGCTCCATCTTGGACTACCAACCTACCAACAAGCGAGATGGTAGTCAAGCGCTTCCCTATCACAAAAAAATAACAATCTTTCATTGGTTTTCATATAAACTTTATTGACGTATACATTTTCATTCTATTAATTATATAAATATATATTCGGTGTTTTAATAGAGCCAGCAGAAAGCGTAATATTTTAATTTTCAAAAACATCTTCAACACATTAAATCACTTCACTTCACTAATCATCACTAATATTATAAATGCGAAAGTATGTAAGGATGTGTGTGTGCTTCTTGCTCTTTCACACAAAAACTACTAAACCGATTGTAATGAAATTTGGTACGTAGACAGTTGAACAACTGGAATAACATACAGGCAACTTTTTATCCCGAAATTCCTACGGGATACGGACTTGCGCGGGTGAAATCGCGGGGCTCAGCTAGTTAAATCATAAGGCAGAATTATAACATCGATTAACACATTCATTTACAACGCTAACTCAAGAGAAATTTACTTAGCTGTGGCTCACATCACGCTAAATTCGCTATAACTGCAATGATGTACATTTTTAAACAGCCAATCTAAATGCATGCACCAACCGAGTCACTCTCGAGTTATAAACTAATGGTTTACTGTCTCGCCGCTCTAATAAAATATGATACAGAACTTTAATCATAATACAGTACGAAATTCATAACATATTTATAACCACAAAAGGCAAGATTAATATTAAACGTACGAATCTCTCGGCCTCGTAAAATATTAAGCTCCGCGTAAAGTTTTTATAGCTTCTGCTGCACTTAGCGAGTGTATTTGCTTAGTATTAGGAAAGGAGGCCATTTCAAATTTTGAGGACATTGTTGAGTTTAATCACCATAAACTTAATGTTTCTTGTTCTTAGCTCAAACTCTCTACATACTGATTAAAATTACCTTCTACTATAGCTGTATAACTTCAATTAAATGTGGAAAAACAATTAGATAATCTATATATAATCTATATATTATAGTATATAATCTATATATATTTCGATACATACTGTCTTGATATATTGTACTAAATTATATTAAAGAAGAACTATCGTCTAAAATAAGATAACTGGAAGATACTGTCGTCTAAAATACAGGCTCGTCCTAGTTTAGACGACTAGTGTTCGTAGTTTTAAGTTCCTTGGTTCAAGAATTCAAGTCACATATGCAATATCAATGTAAGATATGGATAAATAAAGATTTTTTATTATTATTTATTCTATAAATTAAAACATATCAATAGAAGGCAGGTCAATGGACTTTTGCGTAAAACTGTTGCGTAACGGATCCCACGATTTTTATTAATATATCTTTTGTGTTCATGTGGTCATATGCCATACTGAAAAAACCTAAATGTGTTTTTTTTTTATAATTTAAATACCGAAAGCGATAAACCGGGTTAGCAAGTTTAATTAAAAAGCTAAAATAGACATCATAAAAGGCGGGAAAAATTTATATATTATTTTTATAATTAGATGCAAGCTGTAAAAGCGTCAGGTGTGTCCTACGATCTGTACGGGCGAATAGCAATGACCTCAATTTTGAACTCAATTGTTAAAAAATAACAATAGTTTTAATTTCGGGCTCAGTACAATGCCCTATATTAGTCGACAACCTATACATCTTATGGTGCACTTCATTGAAAATCTATAGCACTTATAGGTTTAGGCTAAGCATTTTGGGAAATACCATCTTTGTTATCAATGAACCGAAAATAAAATGGTTTTGTACAGATAATTTCGCAAGGTCACCGCTTTATGCTAGTACTAGACGCTCGTCTCAGCTCCGCTATTCAAAATTCTGAAAGTTAAAGAAGTTTTTATTCCAAGTGTGCATTTAATCGCGATAAAAATAATCATATCACTGAAGTCAGCTTATACTCTGTCTATATATCGAATTTCATCAAAAGCCGTTCTGTATTTTCAGCGTGATTGACGAACAAACATCCATACAAACAAACTTTCACATTTATGATATAAGTGTGATTTTTTGAAATAACCAACATAAATTTACTACATAATCATCATCGTTATCAGCCTCTATTTCTCAACAGTGTAACATACCTATCTATAAACGCCAATAAGGCCGTCCGTTCGCCAAAAAAACATATCCGCATGTCATATACATAAAACTGTTAAACAAACGAATAATAAAAACGTCAATTATACAACATGCACGTTAAATCGAATAATTGTCGAGTCAATCAAACAACAAGCAACACATTACTGAGTGGGAACACGATTAAAGCGATTGGACAAAATTTATCGTAATATTGACGAACATCTGCATATTAATCGGTTTATCGCCGTTTAAATGTGCTTTATTGTCAATAATTATCGTATATTTAGTACAGTATATTACGGCGAGTATAAATATTTCTTTTAATGATTTAAAAATAAAGTTAAGTCGAAGTCGGTGCTTCATGCAAAATCATTTAATTATTTTGAGAGAGTCGGTTGATACAAACCTCCACCAAACAGGGCATTTTATTATTCATCAACTTAATTCCTATATAGATTAGAACCATTTAATCTTACCATTAATAAAAATTATCCTTCTAATATAATAAACGCCATAGTTTATAAGTATAGATAAGGATGTTTGTTACTCTTTCACGCAAAAACCCCTGCTGGGATCTAGATGAAATTTGGTATAGAGGTAGATTATAATCTAGATTAACACATAGGCACATTATAGATGGGTAACACGCGAGTCAAGCCGCAGGTTCAAGCTAGTATATTATGTATTACTTACGTACATATGTCGTAGTAAAAATGATTAACAACCCATTTGATTCGCTTTGTCCGTTTGACAAAATATCTGAGATTCCTTAATGTTAGTACATTTTAAACAAACTCATGCAAGAATTTCATAATGTGGCTCCTTTTCTGGTGAATGCCTGAATTATTATGAAATTAAAAATATCCTTTGTATGCTTTATCCTAACGTTTACACCGCTATAGTATCTGCCGCCCGTCTTCTTTCACCTTTTTGCAAAAATGATGAGGTTGTCAACTCTACTGTATTTTTTGTGACTGTAACCTCATTACTTTTTACTAATTATTATTATTTTACTATATTATTTTATAGATTCTTTTTTCATTTGAAAGTTTGTGCCTGCCATGTGGTCCTATTTAAATTTGGACCAGTTTTCATAATTTGAAAGCAGTTTAGTTTTTTGTAAAACATTTGTCCTAAAATATCAACTCAATATATAATCCAGTGGCAATGCTCCTAAGGAAACAGCTATATTTAAAAAAAGCAGCATTTAAAAAAAACTGTGCTTCGTACGGTGAATGGATAAGCTGGAAGCTTATCTTTTCCTTATCTTTTCTAATCTTTTCCTATATTCTCTTCATCAATCTTTTCTTTATTTCTAATCGTCTAAAACCGACAAGGCGTAAGGCCTCTGTATTTGGATATTTACGTCAACTCTGTATTTGTAACACGAACGAACCGGGGTGGACTTCTAGTCGCTACATAGTATAAAACAAAGTCGCATTCCGCTGTCTGCGTGTCTGTATGCTTAAATCTTTAAAACTACGCAAGAGATCTTGACGGGTTTTTTTAAAAGATAAGGTGATTCAAGAGGAAGGTTATATGTATGTATCATGTATTATTGTCCCCGTGCGAACCCGGAGGGAGCTAGTGTATGATAAAAGTGTGAAATAAAATAATAAATTGTTTACACTAAAATACTTTTTACTGAAAACACAAAAGAAAGTGTACCTAATCATGCGTTTAATACATTCGTTTAACAGCTTACATTAACTTTTAAGAGATTCCCAAGTAAAAGCGGGTTAAAGTTGAAATAAACAGTTGCAAAGTTGAACTCAGAAGCAACATGCGATCTAAGTATATTTCTTAGAAGTAAACTTGTTTCATTCGATTTTGCAACTGCCTTTGAACGGTCTTAAAGTTTTCGTAAGAATTTTATAACTTCGCCTTTTTAAACGTGTAGGGAAGTCTGATGCTGGTTGTATTATGTTTCATGGAGTCGGAGTGGATTTTAATCTTATCAAATTTGCAGAAATTAAACTGCAATGCAAATGTATTTTGAATGTTCTTACCTAACTATCTGGCGATTAGGTTTGTATTTATGTTCTATTATATTTATATGTACTACGAAACGCTCATCCCGACTCCACCTGGTTATCAAGATTGTCCCCATGTCCTATGGGAGTATTTATTCGCGATAAAAAGTATCCTAACACCCAAGTCACCTCATACCCTGTTTGTATGCCTAATTTCATCAATATCCGTTCGGCAGTTTTAGCGTGATTGACGGACAAACATCCAAACAAACGAACTTTCACATTTATAATATCAGTGTGATTAGAACTTTTTTAAGACGTAGCGGACAACTGAGCTGGTTCGCCTGATGATGAGCGATCACCACCGCCCATGAACATTCGCAAAGTAGTGCCTGGAAATGAATGCGTTGTCCACTTTAAGGGATAAGGGATTAGAAAGGGATTGACGACTGGAAAGAATGAATGGACTGGAAAGGATAAGGAAAAGGAAACGGATTTAAACGATCTTGTTGTTTATTGTAATATTTCAATCAACACAAATATACAAGTTAGTTTTATAACTGCGTCTTTCTCTGCTTTCTAGGTCACTCCTAAATAAACGTTTTATTATGTTCATTTGTTTCTTTATGTATAAAATGACATCATACAAACATCTTTGTACATACAACCGATACAAATTTAAAAGAATACACGAATATGACGCTATAACTTCTAAGTTTAATAATTTTTCGTAATATGTGTGTAAATTACTGAAAGATCTTTTTTCGCTTTGAGGATTTCCCCATAAATCACTTAATTAATCGTGCCCCGCGGTTTCGCCCGCAGGCAAAACCCACGGGCAATAAATTTTATCACCTATGTCAAGCGTTTAAGGGTACATTTTAAGGAATATAGCTATTTTCACACCCAATTCCCTACAAACCAATGCTGAGTCAGTCTTAAACCGTAAATATATAGATAGACTTTCACATTTATAATTTTAATTATGTTTATCTCAATTATTCTTAAGCATAAACATAATATATACTTGGTCTTCATTACATCTAACATTACACTTTCTTAACAATTCAGCAAATTTTCGTTGAAAATTAAGTTTTCATTGAGAAGACAAATAAATATACATACTAGCTGCGCCCCGTGGTTTCACCCGCGTAAGTCCGTATCCCGTAGCAATATCGGGATAAAACAGTTGCCTATATGTTATTCCAGTTGTCCATCTGTCTACGTACCAAATTTCATTGCAATCGGTTCAGTAGTTTTTGCGTGAAAGAGCAACAAACACACACACACACACACATCCTTACAAACTTTCGCATTTATAATATTAGTAGGATGTAGATAGAAGGTGAAAAAAGAAAAAAAATGCATTACTACAATGTTTTTAGTTTATTCAAATTATTAACTTATAACATTAGGCACTAATATAGAACTCTTTATTGGATTATATTAATGCTATTAACTTGATTCACACCTTAGGATTTTTGAACGTAAAATAGTGCATAATTTTTTAAAAATGGAATTAGTCTATTTATATAATCCATATGAAACACCTCATTCCCATAGGACCTTTCTTTGATTAGACATGCGAAGCAGCAGGCGAAAAGCTAGTCATCTGATAATTGGTATCTAGTCGCTTTTAACAAGCCCGATAGAACCTTCAACTAAACTAAGGGATGTAGGGTTTAAAGTTAAGTAACTGATGGTCCCAGAACTCCCAGACCTGCAGCGTTCTTTGAAAGCGTTGTCAATTGATTTATCGTGTTAGAGTGTGGACACGATAGCGGCGGCGAGGGATAACAAAGTTCATTGACATCAAATATTAAATAAAATAGTGAGTAAAAATCATAGTGGTGAGAGAATGAACTAGAAATTATGGTATAAAAGTTATAATTGTTGACCAGATGAAACTAGTGAAAAATGTTTTAATGACGTTCAATAAACGATGTTATATTGTTATTAATGAAAATGAGCAATATTTAATAGCTGAAACGGCGGACATGTTGCTACACAGTAATCTCTGCCAGGTTACTATAAATCTGCGTAGGTTCTACCTGGTTGGGTTAGAGAATTTTAGAAGTTTAAGGACTAGCGTAATAGAAAAAAATTAAAAAAACTGACCTACATAATATACAAAATATATTAACATAAAACATATACTGTACCTAAACACCACATAATATATATACCTAGTCTTGCCATAAATATTGTAATAAAGAAAAAAGAAAATTGTTAACTGCAAATAACATTTA
>NC_052126.1:2412654-2413914 GCF_012273895.1 Zerene cesonia | reverse complement strand
CAAAGTAAATTATATCAAAAATTCAAGTTTTAATCTCAAATTCGCATTTACCCTACCCATTTTCTTGGACTATATGACCATAAATTTTAAAAAGAAAACAAAAATTTCCCTCTATTCAATGTAGGTTCTGTAGGCGGGTAGATTATTATTCAATGAATACGATCTTCCCATATTAAAACTCAATGCCATCCGCACCATCACCACCTTTCGTGGTTTCACTCATAACTCCCCCCCCCTTCATATGGAGCTTTAGATCAATGGATCTCAAGCTAATTTCATCTAACGCCCCCTTTGTTAAACGATTACCTACTGTTAAACACCCCCTCCACCCTTGCTCCATTATTTTTTCTTTAATCAGTATTAATTAGAAAAAGGCTTTAGTTGCAGTATTTTTAAATATATTAAGTTAATAATTCCCCCCCGTCCCCTAACCCGCTCCAGCACTCCACCCCCCTCCAATTTTTCTGAACCTCTTACCGCCCCTACTACTTATGGTGTACCAACAACAAAAACGAACAATTACCCAGTGGGGCCTAAAAGAAAGGGAAGGCACCTGTAACACCACCATTATTACCAGTGTTCTAGGGCAGTGGTAGCAGCTTTACAGCGGATGACCCACCTGCCCTGTCAGTTCATCATAAACTAATCTGTTCATTATAATAGATGCAATATAAGTGCTAAGGGAGGGCATCCCTTTATTTTCCTGCCGTAACTAGCAAATTCATTAACCAACTAGCTGCGCCCCGCGGTTTCACCGGCGTAAGTCCGTATCCCGTAGGAATATCGGGATAAAAAGTAGCCTATATGTTATTCCAGTCGTCCCGCTGTCTACGTACAAAATTTCATTGCAATCGGTTCAGTAGTTTTTGCGTGAAAGAGCAACAAACACACACAGATCCTTATAAACTTTCGCATTTATAATATTAGTAGGATATACGTATTTCTTATTAGCTAATTATTATCGATAAAAGCATTGATTTTTAAATTAACAAGTTCTATAATATATTATAAAGTTTCCGTTGTTATCACACAGATTTCATTCAGGCCTCTGGAGTACGATACGTATTACTTACCGCGGTCAGCCGTGTAGTCATAGAAGAGCGAAGCGATATATGTCAATGAGAATACGAATATATACTTAGTCTGGCCATAAATACTGTTACACTTAATTATAAAAAAATAATACATTTGAATTTCGAATCTGTCATTTTTATACGATTGTTCATTGTGTTTTCTCATTTTGGCGCCAATACATTGTAA
>NC_052126.1:2373471-2411654 GCF_012273895.1 Zerene cesonia | reverse complement strand
TCAAAGTAAATTATATCAAAAATTCAAGTTTTAATCTCAAATTCGCATTTACCCTACCCATTTTCTTGGACTAATAGTCTTAAAATATTAAAAGCGTTCTTAGCACGAAAACAATCTATAATATAGTGGAGCCGCTGAAATCGGATCCTTTGCTATAAATAACAATATTGCTTCGTTGTTGCTCATATTTTCAATAAATACAACACAAAATATGGCTGCTTATAATTTATTATGCTCCAAGTTATTTATCGGATAAATAAACGTAAAATATTTGAACAAATTCATCAAAACACTATTCCCATATAAATAAGAGTGCTTATTTCGCGGCTTAATGAAAGCTGTAGTCATAAATATTGAAAAATATAATATTATTTATTATTTATGAGAACTTATTTGAAAGCTACTTTAATTAGAGGAAAGTTGATCAATTTTTAAGTTAATCTTAATCATGTATCAAAGATACTTTGGTGTAAGTGAAACTTTATTAAAAGACGAAATGAATTGAACAGGAATATATAAAAAAAACAAGCGCTCTGCCCGGCTTCGCCCGTGGCATATATAAACCATAGCGCACTCAGCAATAGCGTATATAAAAAAGTCGGTGCAGTGGTTCTTGAGATGATCGCAATCAAACAAAAACTCTTCAGCTTCATAACACAAGTTACATGCATTAGTGCAGATTGCATAGAAAAAGATAATATACTATAGACATATTGATAAATAAAGATAAATGTTAAAAGATACAAATTCAACACAGACTTTAATGGATTACAAACATGATGTTAAGGCAATAGATTGAAATGGCTGATATTGTCGTACGTGACAAAAAATGATTTTGCTGATTTGTGTTGCTCTATGAACCAAGAATATGCTTAGAAATATAACATTCCCCCATCAACATAATGGCCGCACTTTAGCTCGCTTAACTCGCAGATCGCTCTCAAAATAGCACAAACTACCCTGTCGTCGCCCGTTGTACATATATAGCCTATGTCACTCAGTGAAGCTGCAGCTTTCTAATGGTGGAAGAATTTTTGAAATCGGTCCGGTGTTTTTTGCGTGAAAACGTAACAAACAAAAAAAAAATATAAAAGTTTCGTCTGTATTATATTAGTGTAGATTAAATTTCTGTTTATGTATACAATATTTTTTTCAATTTCTCGATATGTCTTCACTCTGAATCTGAATAAATTTAAATATAATTTTAAACGAAATACACATTTAAACTCAATCTGTCATTTAATTTTTAGATAGCATTGAAATGCTTTATAAATGAGAAATTTGGGAAAAAAGCAGAAAAAATATGATCCCGCCTCGTGATCGAAATTTCTCATTTTATCTATGATGTTTGGTTGAACAAGTTTGTCATAATAAAAAGAAAAATGATATGTTTACTTCTGGGTGTAGGTACTATATTTAGCCAGTCACTTACAGTCACAGCTTATAACATAAAGATAATTTCAGAATTTGTCGAACAATAAATCTCGAGTGCGTTCACCTCTGAAAAACCCTAACCTTTTATATGCGTTAAATTTATACGCTTAATGCTTTCACTTCATCCTTCGCAGACGTTTTAATGATAAAATTTTATGTGAAAAATTGAGTGTTGTTAAAAAACTATATTGTTCAAGTTTATACGAATATGTCCCGTCTGGCTTACGAAGTATTGTATTTAACTTTTGCTTTTTAGTTTATACTTGAATTTTTATAAAAGTTATAGCTTTCCTTGGACTGCTAAGTTTTATGGAGAAAGACAGCAATCATATATCAGTATCTGCAAAAAATAAAACAAAATATATAGATAAACATTTTTTTATAAATCCGAAAATAGCTGTGTGTGTCTTTATCTCGAACTCTTCTTCACGCCTAAACCACTTAAACGGTTTTAAATTTTTTACAGAGATTAACTGATTTTTTTACAGATCACCTTCAAAATAAAAAAAAAACGTTTTTTAATATTAAAATGCAAAACATAGCTCTTACAAACAGTAGCAGTAGCAATAAAGTAGCGATTTTAAACATTCGTTCTAAAAATATACGCAAAAAACCGGTTTTCTTAACTTTATCCCCTAACCAGATCTTGTTATATTATAATTAAATTTAATCTCCATGATACAGAGTAAGAGCGACAACCCGGTTGATGCGAACGATCAAAAGGATAGCTTAAGAGCCGCTGAATAAATTACCATCCTTTTTTTTATGCCACTTTTTCTTGTATTATATTATCATGTATGTAAGAAAAAGACATTATAAGCTGGTGCAATATTATATTATATTTTATAAATGAATGTAAACTATCTTAAATTAATTACAACTAACATCTATAACTATTTTGTATTTTATACTTACTAACATTATAAATGCGTAGTGTGCTTGCTCTTTTGTTTGTTTGTCTTTTGTTCGCCTATTAAAAGAGTTATTTAATGGTGTGATTTTTATATTTGGACATAGTTCGGAGGCTAGAGAGCGACATAAGCTTTTCCGCAGTGAAACATCTTATTCTCATCGAAATTTTATTTTACTGCACGACGTTTAAAATATACAAATTATTGACAACCAGCTGCTGTAGGAATATCAGGATAAAAAGCTTGTGTGTTATTCCAGTTGTCCAGCTATCTACGTACCAAAATTCATTGCAATCGGTTCTGTAGTTTTTGTGTGAAACAAACATACAAACATATACATCCATCCTAACAAATTTCGCATTTTTAATATTAGTAGGATGCAATAACTACTTCACAAGATTTATTATGGAGCTAGGGGATTATTAATAAGCTCGTTACAACCCATTTCTATTCCCACTTACCAGGGCTTAGGCCATAATCCAAGATACTTGCTAACGCTTGGAAGAATGAGTTGGCAGATGTCACATGTCGAAACCTTTTACTTTTAGGTTATGACGTTTCATCAGTACACTTTCTCTTCATTAATTCTAGTAATAGTGATATATCATCATCTTCTATATATATGTTCCCACTACTGGGACACAGGCCCGCATAAGAATGAGGGTTCTGGCCATAATACACCTCGCTAGCTAAGTGCGAGTTGGCAAATGTCCCATGTCGTCAAACTTTTGGTTCTTGGACATGCCGGTTTCCTCGCGATGTTTTCCTTCACTGGTTTGAGCAGTGTTGATATTACATATGCGCAGATATATTGTAAAATCAATTTATTACTGTACGCTCGACTGGCCTCGAACCCCGACATCGCGACAAAGAATGTGACACGTAATTTATATATATCAAGATAATATTTAGCATGCATTAAAATACGGTTTTCAAAAAATATCTGCACTATATCTTAAGCTACCTTAAGGAAGCTCGTTAAGCAGTATTGCGGGGCTTTACGAGATTAACACGTGGCACTTGCTCACGGGCAGTAACTCAAAATAATAAGTACCTGGATGACCGAGCTTTGCTCGGTTTAACTTCGTGAAGTTAGACGCCATCTGCTGGAACTTAAATAGTATTAGCATTATTATTCGCCAATAGATGTCAGGAAGAGTCGCTAAGTTTAAGTCGATAAAACACGAATATGACATTTTCTAAAAAATATTCCTAGCTAGATCGATTTATCGCCCCCGAAACCCTCTATATACTAAATTTCATGAAAATCGTTGGAGCCGATTCCGAGATTCCAATATTTATTAGATTTCTTGTATATGTATATACAAGAATTGCTCGTTTAAAGGTATAAGATAAATATAATCTTTATTTGCATAAAAACGTTACATGTGCATGTATATGAATCCTTAGGCTCCTGAACTATAACACTGTGTCTCAGGAGCCAGAGGCTTCTCCCAATTGTGTTTTGATATGTATGCTAGTTGCCCGCTTCTTCCAGAGCAGCACTTGCTTGAATCGCGGGCTAGGCAGTTGGTTTATAAGTGACTCCCACTGTCAACGGTATTTCTAAACTGTGTGTATAGAGGAGCCTTGAACGCATATCATGTTATAAATTCAGGAAGCAGTTTATACTGATAAAAAAAAACAAACAACAACCTCTATTGTCTTGTCTAAAATCTTATAGAATTTGCGAGTTTGCCATTTTGTTGATAATGATCCTAATATGAACTGCCTTGTGTTTCTAAAGCGATAACATTAAATATTTTTATCTAATCTAATGAGAGAGTCGAGCATACTTCGAGGACACCAGACCCCCACAGAAAACTGGCGAATAATAATATATTTCGTACGGTGAGTGAGGGAGACAAATGCCCTTCCCAATCCACTCCTTCTTTCCAGTCGACAGTCTCTGCCTTATTCCTTACCCCTTAAAGCGAGCAACGCATTCGCCGGTACTACTCTGCGAATACTCATGGTGATGATCGCTTACCACTGACGAACCACCCGTGCAGTTGCCTGCTATGACATAAAAAACCTTCCATTTCTTCATTAAGTCTACAGTAAAACCTGAAGAGTTTAACATTACATTTTTTTTTTGGTTTATCCTGTTGCTTATTAACACGAACGTTTGTGAGGACAACAGATCGATACGAGATGGAATTCGGCTAATAGATCCATTAGCATTGGCTACTTTCTATGCGAGCACCACGCGATAGCGCGTTCTAGCAAATTATGGATAGACATGAAACCTATCGTACGATTATTACTTATTTTCGACTATGGAAAGGTACATTATCATCGGATGTATCAGCATATTGTATTCGAATAAGTATTAACCAAAAAATTGTTAGGATACTAATGATAGATACGCTACAAAAATAATAAAGGGTTAAAAGGGGACCTATTACTAAGCTTCGCTGTCCGTCTATTTAATTATATATAAAACTAGCTGCACCCGGCAAACGCTGTTCTGCCTTACTCTGATCATTTAGAGGTATGAAAAATAGATGTTAGCCGATTCTCAAACATACCTGATATGCACACAAAATTTCATAAGAATCGGTCAAGCCGTTTCGGAGGAGTATGGCAACGAAAACTGTGACACGAGAATTTTATATATTAGATAATTGCTTGATCAATTATAAACATATTCACTCATTTCACTCCATTTATTCTATTAAATTATTTAATAACGACATTTCCATATATGGTGGCTTATTTGTATACAATTTAGTCATTCTGTACACATGTATGAGTTAATTTATATCAGATACATTTCATTAAGCACTACACAGAGTAAGACCGAAAATAATTTTGCGGTCGGACAATCAAGGAAAGTTTTTACGCGCTAGTTCTGATTTATTCGACACGGAAGCCCTTGTTAGAAAGTTGCCAACTTTATAGAGAATGTGTTGTTTTTCCCTGATTGGATGTTTTCGAGTTTCACCATTCATTATACGGTTATTTTGATATTTCTGTAATCGTATTACGAAAGTGACACAGCGAAGTTTTATGCGTTTAATGTTTGTTTTAGAATTGAAGTGTTGTTACGTTATACACTTCTTGATCACAAATTTTAGTGGGTAAAGGATAAGGAAAGGACCGATGATGACGAGTGAGAAAAAGATACGGACTTTCGTAACATGTTCTCAAGGTTCTCTTTTGCAATTTAATAAGAAAATAAATAGATTTTTCGATTCGAAATAGATATTGGTTGCGTACAATTTTATATGTTGTTGAACACGCTTACTTCCTTACTTACTTCTGTCGATAATTAATTTAATCAGCATTTTAATAATTGTAATTTATATAAAATAAAATAATTTAAGTCATTATACGTCGTCCATAAAGCTCAACTCATCAAACCTCCATCAAACAGCTAACACTATTTTAAATAAAAGCCATTCGATCATCCCAAATATCCAGAAAAAAATATTGGAAATATAAACATTTGATTTATAGGAACAATCTCGAATATATTTCGACTTTTAACCCGTCAATTTATACTGGTTCGTATTGCGCCATTAACTCGTTTATACCGGATAAAACCGGTTATTTTAAAGCTTTTATAGACAATCGTCATGTTTCCGAGCTTTATGAGTACATTACGTAGTCAAATGTCATAAAAAGAGATATTTTAATTTTGGTACTCAAATGAACACGTTTAAATTAACGGGTTAATTGTTGGTGATTAACAAACGCGATTTTATTGTTATTCCGTATGTTTATATTTGTTTTTGCGATCGAAATGACATAGTTAATAGTTAATGGTCATAAATTCTATGAAACAATTCATTTTAATTGTTATTTTGATAAACATTTTCCTTTGTGGAAATCGTTGTTTATGAGAAATATATACGTAATTTTAACACTTACTATTTCGTTTACAATTGACTCCTTTGAACTCGATTTTCACCCACTTTAAACGGACAGATTTAATTCTAACTTTTTAGTTTTGTTTGTATTTCATGAGTTTATCTTATTATCCTGATTAGGATCGCCAGGATTCGCTTCATTTCCTTTTAAGAGCAAGACATGAGACAATGTTGTTGATTCTATCATTGAAGCTTGCTCTTTTAATTCTTTAACAATATTCGTTTAAATAACAAAAAAATTACATAACTACGTTAAAGAAAATTGCATAATTTCGTATAATACGTATATTGCATATATGTTAAAGTAACAAGTAAGATTTCCATCTATAATATTTCTAGAATGTTCGCCTAGGCGTAATTACAACGTAGACTGCCTTCAGTTGCAGCACTGTGGTACACAATGGATATTCGAATAGTACGTTTGAATTTCTATTTTCTTTATAAGAAAATCAAAACATAATATATATAAAATGCATAAACTTAAAAGATTATAAATATAGTTGTGTATAATAAATAAATAACTGTAATTTCCTGAACAAATAATTACATTCTAATAACCAGTAATATTTTTAATGCAATTACTAGGTCGCTTCAGTTGTAATTTTATAGTTTTTAAAAGATATACTTATCTATTAAGTCAAAAATAGCTAAAATCTGTATAGCCGTTCTTTGCTTATAAGTGTTGCAATTGACACGATTTTATACGTAAATAGATGACATCCTATTTAAGGCCCCCTTATTGTACTCGATTCAAATTAATCATAGTCCTTCACGTTCAATACAAAATAAATTCCCAAGAAATGTTGCTACGGTCAAAGGACTTCCTACGCTTTGTGCGAGTGGCTTCTAGTATATTCCACGAGGTTCTCGAATAATTTCCAGAAGCTTCTATTGGACACACGTTTGCAGGCGAATCACGAATACAAGTTGTTTCTATTCTCTACCCATTTTACGTTTCGTTAGAAATTTATTTTTGTCCTTATATGGAAAAATGCGTCTGTGATTTTTTATTTCATGTAGTGCGGTTACATGAGAGCTAATTAATTTATGCTTCGGTCTTTTTACCCTTCTAATTTGTCATACGATAAATAGAAAATAAATATATTCAAACATGAATCCCAAAATTTACAAGTTTATATTAGAAAAAAATCATAAAATTTAAAAATTTGTTTGCAACAGAATATGTGTCTAACAGAAAAAAAATGATAAAAGCCTATACTAACGCAGCAAACCTACATAAATCGTAAATAAATTAGTTCTGAATTCTAATTAGAATAATAATGCCCATTAAAATACTATCATAGCTTCCATTCCAGGTCATTCTGCGCTCTTGGGAATTTTAATCATCACTAAGAAATCATTTGTTGAAGCCCGAAGAAAGCAAACCTGCTGAATATTTATAGCTAGCAACCATCTCATTTGCAAGTTATTAATCCTGAATACATTTACAATACAATTGCCACAATGATTCGCACTTTTCTGATTTAATTCGAAAAAGTTAAACATCCTGTTAAATGGAATTAATTATCACAATGGTTGGACTTTTATTTAAACTGCGTAAAATGTTTTAGGAAGAGCGAACAATGGTAACACTGAGACGCCATGTTAAAAATCACAAAAACATCATGTAGAAATACATTTCCAGCAATGATGGGAATAAAAGGGAAGGAAAGGACTGAAAAGGGTAAGAAAAAGGATACGGGTCTCCGGCTCCCCCACCCTTCGTATTTACATGCTATTATTATATTTTACTGTTATTTTTGTGGGAGTGTGGTACTTTCCCCAGAGCGAGATGGCCCAATTCGTGACAAAGCTTGCACCACTCTCACATTTTATAATTACTATAAGAGTAGTCTTAATATGCAATGAAATAAAGTAAATCGTAGTTAAATAAACTATTGGTAGAAAACCCAAATACATGGAATGAAGCTAAAGCTCTAATACACATTTTTGGGCGTTAATGGACCGAAATTATTCAAACTTAATAACCATAAACTGTTTATTCATAATCTTTATAACAAAATTATAAATTCAAAACTTGATCGTGAATTTGATAAATTCCCTTACTGGGTGGACCTTCACTAAATCGGTTGTTTCAACAATGAGAAAATCTCAGGCTTAAGGATTAATTTTGCAAATGAGACTTGGTCTTATGAATATTCAGCAATTTTTGCTACCTTCTTAAGACCCTATAGATCTACCTTATCTTTATTATTGAACTTTATCTTAGAGTATACTGTTACTGGGAAAAAATGTTTTTTTACGATATGAAATCTTTTATAGGTCAGTAAATCTTTTATATATTGGGTTTTAAGTATTTTTTAAGTGCCAAAAAAGAGCCAATTACATAGTCTATCAGACCCACTGGTCTAAACTTGACCTAATTCTTACCACCTCCATTATCATTCGCGTACGTTCCACAAGGACATACCGCGATGAACGATGATAAATATACAATCAATTAAACAATCTATAATAAAAAAATTAAATATGTAACTATAATTAAATAGGTTTAAGAATTTTGATAAAGCTTATAAGGCGCTTAAAGTTTACCGTATGTTAGAAAAAGTACTGGTTTTATTGTCATAAGTGCTACGGGCTAGCACCAATACAATAACTTAACATTTTATGTAGAGACTAGCTTCCCGCCCATGGCTTCGTCCACCTAGTCAAAAGAAAATATAAACTGTCCTGGGGTTTTCCGCGTATAAAATTTCCGTGATGAGAACTCACATATGTCCCTTTTCGTATCTCAAATTACCTCTTTAACCAAATCGTTTCAATGGTTGTTGAGATTCGGTCTAACAAAAAAATGAATAAATGTTCTTGTATTTGATTTTACCTAAAAATATTATTATTTACTGACTACGCTCTCTTTACTGTACGAATGTAATGTAAATAATAAATTATATATTAAATTACGATAAGGTTTCAAAACCTGTTCATATTTTCTCTTACATTGACCAATTTTTTCGTCATACCTCTATAAAACTTCAAAACTTCGTACATTTCCTTTCCTACCAGGTTGCCTGACAGAGATTGCTGTTAAGCAAAAAGGCCGCCTGTTGAACAAACAATGTCTTTCTTTCTGTTTACTGTGTTCTTGTTGTTTCTTTCAAAGTTTGTACAATAAAGCATTATAAATAAATAAATAAATAAAAATAAATAAATAAAAACTATTGTGCCATTACGTGCACTTGAAGTTTTAACTTAAACCATAATCACAGAAGTTTCCATGTTATGGCGCTGTTAAGTAAATACAAGAAAATAGCTTCGAAGCTGGATAAAATGTGGTTGAAGTATAAAATGGACTAAGACTATTAAGGTGTCGTCTAGCCTCATGAGAGGTAATGGTGCTGTGCGGAATTCTATCGATAAAGTGAATGTTTATAAATATTTATTTATCTCGCAGTATAAAAGGAAAAAATCCATAAATAACACTAACCTTTCGAAAATTAAAAAATACTCATATTAATATTGAGTAGATATTTATTTAAATATTTACGCCTAACAGTATAAAAACTCGCCTGGCCGCGCCAGGCGGGTGGCAAAAAAAAACTCGTAGTTTCCGTTTCCGAAGGATTTCCAGTAAAAATCCTTTTTGTCCTCCCTCAGGTCTGAAACTATCTTTGTAACAAATTTCACTCAAATCGATTTAGTGGATTAGGCGGGAAGACAGAGTTAGTTTCGCACTTTTATTATTAGATGGAATTATTATAAAATGTATGTACCTACATATTTATAAAAAGACGTTACTGACTTGTATAACTTTTATTTACTGTAAGATAGTATTTGTACTCAGATAAAAAATAATAATGCCGCCATATTGTAAATACCTGGCTAGTGAATTAAACGTGGCGATAATGCAAATAGACCATTATTGAGTATTAATTTGTTTGTATTGACAGAATTGTGTACAATGTTGACAAATTCACAGTCAATGTATTTTCCTATCATTAACAAATAATTCGTCTGCAGCACTTGAAAAACGATTACATGAATAACAAAGTTGTTTGTTTGAGAGTATTTATACGAAACCATTACTATAATTATATCTATAACTATAACATTAACCTGTAATGTTTTAAATGATCTTATTTGAATATAAATAATGCGTCAAATACTTTTGATGGAGTAGCCTTATTTTACAAATGATTCCAATTGAAAGTTATATCTAGACATAAATCTGCCTGTATCTAGACGAAATATTAATCTTTTACACAAAACTAAATCGCTTTCAAATTGTTAGAATTAGACCAAATACATGAGGTACCAGCCTTCAAATATAAAAAGAATTATCAAAATCGGTTCACCCAGTCGAAAGTTTTGAGTATACATATCTAAAAATTAAGCACGACTCCTTGTGAAGTCAATTAAAAAAGTTACATACATATAAACTTAACACCATATCCACGCAAAGTAGTAAAGATCCTTAGATTATAATTAGAAAGTGTCGAAAATATGTGATCCTGTTTACAATTAAATGCATTAGTTTTCTATAATTATAACTTACAGATGTGAATCTGTAATATTGTAAAATGGGAATACGATATGATTGGTTGGGTTTGATTCGGTTTATTAAAAAACTACGCAGAAATAAAAGCCTGCGAAGCGATTCTACGTCGTTGCAATTTGCACATGTCGGATGTTTGGGAGAACTCACGGCATAATACATAACTTGCATTATATTTGCTCTCATCATCATCATCATCAGCCCATACACGTTCCCACTGCGGGGACACAGGCCTCTATGAGGATTCAAGCTAAAATCCACCACGCTGGCCAAGTGCGGGTTGGCAGATGTCGCCGAACTTTTGATTCATGGACATGCCGGTTTCCTCACGATGTTTTCCTTCATCGTTGTAAGCAGTGATGATGTTATCAACATGTGCAGATAAGTTGAAAAATCAATTTATTTCCTGCATGCTCGCCTAGTCTCGAACCCTGACTTATCGATTATGAAGTCCGAGGTTCTCACCACTGAGCCACCACTGCGTTATATTTGCTTTATTTAACGATAAAGAGTGCGTTGAATTGCAAGCAAATGTTTTGGGTCGCAAATCTCAACAGCGTTTGCGTAATATCGCGAGTTTGATAACAATCCTTTTGGAACGCGATTTTGAATAATAAGTATCAAAACTATTCAATAAACAATTGAATTAATCCTTTTCAGAAACAGTTTTGAGGCTTGCTTGGTTACTATGTGATTTAACAGTTGAATATAAAGAGCATGTTATCTCTTAAAAGTCATGAATATTAACTTATCGATACTACAGCTTATCGATACTTGGTACAGCACTAGACAAAGTTCAGTAAGAGCGAACAATGCTCGTGCTCCACGCAAATTGATGGCAGAAGACAGAGGGCGACATTATGCCATTCATTTTGCAGCATTTGCTTGTTCCGTTAATTATTGAGACAAGTATTACGGTCTATTAAGTTCCATATAGTAATAAATGTTTACTGTAGAGGTTAATGTACTATGATACATGAATTATATTATATCTGTGGGGTGTAATTATATTTAATTTTATAACCATCCGCGATAGTAAAAGTACATTGTATTTGAAGCAGTTACTTATTTTTAACGCTTGAGTTTTGAATGACTAGCCAATCCCCACGGTTTCACCCGCGTAAGTCCGTATCCCGCAGAAATATCGGGATAAAAAGTTGTCTATATGTTATTCCAGTTGTCCAGCTGTCTACGTACCAAATTTCATTGCAGTCGGTTCAGTTGTTTTTGCGTGAAAGAGCAACAAACACACACACGCATCACATCCTTTCGCAATTATAATATTAGTAGGAAGTAGGACTAGTAGGATTAATAGGAGGGTATTGTAGGATCTACTACATAAATTAACGAAATAATGACTACAATATAAATTAAAAAATTAATTGTTTGTCTTCTTTGGGTTTTTGTCTGTCTATCCGTCAGTCACCAAGCACTCTAATGAACCGTGATAGCCATTTGACATTTTTGTCATCTTGAGTCTCTAGAAGATCAAAGAAAAAATGGTTAAGCCGCGATTGGAACGTTCACAAATTGGATGGGTGGGCAATTATTTATAGGTGCTCGTTAGCTTATTTATATGCAACCCTCGGTAGCACCAGTCCACATCACACTTGACCAAATTTTTCTTGTAACTTAAACTTAACTTAAATTAACTTGAAAAGCGTACAATTCACAGCATATTATAGACATATTCGACCATATTTGTTATTGACTCATATTTCTAATTGTCGCACATTTATTACGGAAGTCGAGCATGCTTCGACATAAATTGGGCCAGCTTGAACCGGGGAAGTACCACGGCCGCACAGAAGACCGGCGTGAAATCGTAGCATGCGACTGTGTCTCGTACGATTATGGGGGAGGACCCCTTTTCCTCACCCTACCCAGTCCATTCCTTCTTTCCAGTCGTCAACCCTTTCCCCGTTAAAGGCGCGTTCGGGCCGTACCATGAAACGAGCCACCAGCTCAATAGCCCGATGACATTAAAACAAAAATCTCAAACTTTTACGAGACATGATCAAACTATCCTCTGGTACAATAAAACCACTCACAGCTCCAATCACAACAACATCGTTGCAACCTTCGAAGTTAGCAGCAGTTAATAAGTTTGTACGTTCAATGCGAGCTGCAAAAGTGACATTTCGTACGAGTTTCGTTTCGCGAACTTTCCCAGTGTTTGTTACTGCATGTCTTGCAGTTTAATCGCAACAGATTTTTATTTGATAGATTGTTTTGTTATTCTTTCTTTTACATTCTATTTTGAAACGATTTGCTTAGAAACCCTTTTTGGTATTTCAATAATGGTTTATTTTATTTTGTTGAACTCTTGCATCAATTTAAAATACGAATGTTATTTATTAACTTGGAAAGTTAATTCGTTTGAATTAATGCCTATGTCGTCACAAATTACCCGGGTCAATCCTATTATTAGTTGAGTCGGATAGTATAATCGAGAAAAAATTATATAAATAGAAGTGGCACGTTACTCAAGGGCCAGCAAAGCACTTATAACACCTGTATTACAAGTTTGTTTTAAACAATAATAATTTATATTCCAAAAAAACATAATGAAATATATACATTGAGGACCCTATTTAGGGGCGGTGGTGACACTTGCTCCCTTATTTCCTTGGCCATAAGAATAGTTGTCATTCCGGGATTTTCCATAGTTTCCCCCGTTAGTAGTTTCCTCCTGGAAATCGTTCCAGTATAGAAACTATCACATGCATTTTCTTGGGTTGCAATGATTATCTATCCAACTCGGTGCAGAAGTTTGGGTGTGAAGAAGAGACAGACAGAGATAAAATTAGTTATGCAATTATAATATAAGAAGGAAAAAAACGGCCCTTTTCCATTTCGTCACACTTTCCAGTCCATTCCTTCTTTCTAGTCGCCAATCTTCTTCTCTTTAAAAGCGGGCAAAGCATTCGCAAACCACCTCTGCGAATGTACACGGGCGGTGATGACCGCTTACCATCAGACGAACCACCAGCTCAGTTGTCCACTATTACATGAAAAAGAATCATAAACGAAACGGAATATCAACATAAAGCTCACAGAACTACATCGTTAGATCAACAAATGTTGGCACAGCGTTAACCTCACAAAGGTCTAGTTAAATGACTCACCTGAAACCATTTAAATTTCATATTTGACTTACATTATTACGATTCTAACTTCGCTTTACAAAGTTGAAGTTTTTCATTAAACTTGGGTGGCAATGAAATATGATAATGCCGTTTCGAAATAATACTGAGAATATGTAAATTTAACGAGTTTTAAATAGATTTAAAGCTAAGTAGAGGTAGATTAGTGGACGGTTTGGATTACGCAAATCATGGGAAGTAGGTTGAATGTTAATTGTTCCGGTTAAAATTTATTTTGGCTAGCTTTCCGTCCGTAACTTTGTCTGTACAGTAAATAAAAAGATAGGGGATCTCGGAGTTTTTCCCTTAAATGGTTTCTGTACCTGTAGGATTTCCGAGATGAAACGTATCTTATGTCCTTCTACTATATATTAAACTGTATATCTTAAACTATATATGTAACAAATTTCATCCAAATCGATTAAGTGGTTAAGTGATTTGAGTTTAGGTGAAGAAGAGATAAACAAACAAACAGACAGACAGCTTATACACATTCCACCAAGGATATGTACCAATTGGACCATAAATATTTATTGTGGGAGTCGAGCACGCTTCGGCACGAATTGGGCCAGCTCGCACCGGGGAAGTACCACACCCCCATAGAAAACCGGCGTGAAATAATAGCTTGCTATTGTGTTTCGTACGGTGAGTGGGGGAGCCGGAGGCCTATTTCCTTCTCCTAGTCCTTCCCAGTCCATTCCTTCTTTCCATTCATCAATCCTTTCCTCATCCCTTATCCCTTAAAAGCGGGCAGCGCATTCTCAGAGGTCTAAGCCTCTGCGAATGTTCATGGGCGGTGGTGATCGTTTACCATCGGGCGGACCACCAGCTCAGTTGCCCGCTATGACATAAAAAAAAAAAAAAAATATGCTATAATTAATGCGATTATATCAGATATAAGAGCATCGTAGAAGACGGTCGAATCCTACCGTGGCCCCTTCACTACAGCAGCAGCAGGAACACAGGGGAGTTTTGGTCGGTAGTTATCCAGCAGAAACCGCGGCTACTTCCCCGGGGGCCACTCACACCAACTATTTCCAGAGGTATTCGATCAGTGTCTTCAGTGTCTTGGTCTCGACGACATGACTACAAATAAAGACCGAAGGTTGTAGTTACTCCCAAAATGTAAAGATGTTCCAACACCACCAATTTTAAAAATAAGCCTCATCCATACACACAAGATTGAGAACCCCTTCATGTTTGAATTGACCGCCTCCTTGGTACAGTGGTTAACGCGTGAGCGTAGAACCGAGGGGTCCTGGGTTCGACTCCCGATGGGGACGCACAAAAAAAAAAGTCTCGGTCTGGCAGGACACAGAAGGCTGATCACCTACTTGTCCATAAAAAAAAAGAAAAAAAAAAACGAACAGTGAAACAGATGTATATCATCTGCCCCATACCCCAGTAGGGGACACGGGACTTCACTTTTTATACACACAAGATTTCAACATCAGATAATCTACTATATAACTCGACAGCAGCATTAGTAGTAGATAATCAAATCAACTACTTTCCATACTGCTGTAGCTATACTCCAGCTTACTCCACAATTGACTTAGTTATTCAAATAACTGCATTATTCAGTCTTAAAGAGATTTTGTTAAGCAAAATAACTTTGTCCGTATTATTCATGGAAATTCATGAACAATCATGCATTTCAGTCGCTGCAGCCTTTGAAAACAAATTGGATGTCTAACGGAATGACACGGTGAGTTAGAAGAAAAGCGCTTTATGTTAATAGTAAGCTTATAAGAGATGTTTTAAAAAGGCAAAAATGGACATTATTTAAGGCTACCGTAGAGTTTATTTTGAATGAATGTGCAAACTGCAGTTTTGGAGGAATTACGGTTGCGGTAACGAAATTGTATACTTATATCGTTCTTTATTTATTGCGTAAGTTAAATTACTAAAATAACTAGTATTAAGTTCTCGTTACAAATATTATAGGTTAATATATTTAACCACAAAGACAGAGTTCGAAATTTGAAAAGTCTAAAAAAATGGGGATCAACTGTTGGCATAACTATGATCGTTGTCACAAAGACCTAACTAATGAGAACGCTATCCTACACGCAACTATATAAAAGTTGATATTTAATAGTTTTATACATGAATACAAACAATGGGCAGCCAAATATAAATTCATCAAAAGATCTACGTTAGCACAAGGTAAATCAAACGATAGATCAAAGCAAATCCAAAACACAAACGGAACTATGAACTCAAAGCGCCTCGCTCTGGCTTGCTTACTTGCAAGCATTTTGCACAGCGCATTTGTCTGTTGTCAAATCTTCAAATACAAATGCTTTAATTATGTAGCTAGCTTCCCACCCCTGGCTTCGCTCGCATAGTTAAAGAAAAAGAAAAAACGTATTTGCGCGCATAGTTTCCGATCTCTTGGAATTTACGGGATAAAAGGCTTGTCCTCTCTCAGGTCTCAGATTATTATTATTTTTTTTAATGTCAAAGCGGGCAACTGTGCTGGTGGTTCGCCGAATGGTAAACGATCACCACCGCCCATAAACATTCGCAAAGGTAGTACCTCTGCGAATGCGCTGCTCGCTTTTATGGGGTAAGGGAAAAGGAAAGGATTAACGACTGAAAAAAGGAATGGACTAGGACGGGTGAGGAAAAGGAAACGGGCCTCCGATTTATACCAAATTTTATTTAACTTATCGTGAAGAAGAGACAAGCGAATTACTTTCGCATTTATAATATTCCTAGCTGCAACTGTCGACGTGGTTAAAAAACACGGTACAAACTTTCATCCCCTATTTCATCCCTCGGGGGTAAAATTTATCGAAATCCCTGTAAGCTGATGCTTACATCATGGCTGTGGCTATCTGTATATCAAATTTCAGCCCAATCGGTTTAGCAGTTTGTGATGTAGATCGATAGATCAATAGACAGTCAGTCATCACTTTTTAAAGGAAGTCAGTATTACGTATTGTTTGGCAATAAGCATATAACAATTCACAAGACACACAAAACTATAATATTACCATTGCTATTATATAATCCCAGCTGCAGACGGGGCTGTATTTGCCAGGGTGTGCTCAGGTATGCTAACGAACACTAGCTATGTTTACTATTACATAATTAACTAAAAACTTTGTGCTAGTTTAGTTCAAATTGTACAGTCGAATGTATAATGGAGACTATGGATATTAAGGGAAACCGTTCCTTACCATTATCCTCTGCAGCTCTTATCCTTTTTTAAGTCGGTAATACACTCGCAGAGCACCCTTACACCTCTGCAAAGGTTCACGGGTAGTGCTGGTCGCCTATAATCAGGTGTTCTTCCACCTTTGCCAATTGTATTGTAAATATTTAAAATCAATATTTTGATTCTACATTTAATTCTATAGGAACTGGGTTTAAACGGATAAAAAAACAGAACAAGACAGAACCAAAATTTTTATGCATTATTAACAGTATCAGAATTTTCTCCATTTTCTAAATAAAACTGAACTAAAATATAAAAGCAACTAATTGACAATAAACGTTAGTGTGAACTTTAAGGTCTTAATTCACAAGAGAGTAGTCTTTAAACTTATATAGAGACTTGGTTAAGTTGTGACCTAAATAATCTAGAAGATATTTCATATTTTAGAATATAAAACTGTAAAGCAGAAAAGCGATATCATAAATTTAGACTTGATATTATTGTTATTCATATAATTCTATTGTTATAAATATATTATAGGCGATAATAAGCTTCACCTTCAAGGAATGATTTTTACTACTGTAAAACTCAAACTCAAACTCAAAAAGTTGCCTGTATTTTTTTTGCCTTCTCAAGCCTTCCAACTATCGGAAACAAAAATCATATCATAATCAAGTTATTTACGAAAAAAGATTATCTTTATAACTTTTTTAGTCGACATGATATTCATGTAAAATTTTCACATCTCTATAACAACCTCCATGGAATGCTGGTATTAAAAATCATGCAGGTGCTCTATGGACTAGTCCATAGAGCACCTGCATGATTATTATTAGACAAAAATTGAAATGAATGAAAAGAATTGGAAGGCTTTTACCGTGAAAATCGGTCTATAGTACATTTAATTATATGCTATTTAGTACAGCAAAAGTAACACAATATCATAGAATGTTTAATAATAGAGATTTTATAAGAAATAGATAATTATGTAAGTTCTACCCACACTTATACACATTATAAAAATTTTAATTATTAGTATGACATAAATAATAGCTTTTTATTATTATTTCATTCAAAGCTATAATAAAGGTGTGTAAACAGATTCAGCTCACTAGGAATTTCTCAGCTGGTAAAACCCAAAATGACTGGACCTATTGTGCTTTTAATAAGTCATTTCCAGTGAATCTAAATCTTCATGAGACTAATAAGACACAATTAAAGCGCACGTACATTGTTTCGTTTTATGTCGTTACTCATACATTGTCTAAGACGTATAAAATATTTATTTTATAATGCAGTAACTTCGCTATTCTGAATGAAAAGAGGCTTATGATATTCCAGGATTATGTATTTTTCATGGATTAAATTTCATTTACATAGACACTACACTGAATTGGTAAATAAATAGGCATAAAAAATTATGATATACGACTAAATATGGAATATAGAATCATATTTTTTATATTGCTTTTAAGAGAATGTCTATTATGATGGGTATGAAAGTTAAATGGTTCATTGGTCAGTATACACTGATGATGTGAATAACACACATAATATAAATGTGTGTAAGATTGTGTATTTTTGTCTATTGATTAAGGGATCTTTATATTTTCTACAACTTTTTTCGTCTTTCCAGTATATAAAAATACATTTTTTGTCAACAGGGAGGAAAATCTCCAATAGATAATCTGACTTTTGGGGTAAAAGCAGTGTGTGATTCCCACCTACTAAAATCTCTTTGATGACCAAACCCAAGGCATATATCAGGGACTCCAGGATCTCCTATGAATCGCAGCAGAGTCCCCCCATATATATAACAAACTAAATGGTTTCCCTTACCAAATAGCAACCCAGCTTCGACTAAAACCATTAAAAACATAAATGACATCAATTAAAACAATCATCCATCACACAAATACGAAATCAAGAGATGAGAATATTGAATAATTTAGACCATTCACGATCAATTCAGAGGGTCCAAACCAGAATTAAATTCCTGAACAATGGGAAGTTTTTTAATAAAACCTCAGACAGGTGGTACTGATTTATTGAGATTGAATTTCACCTTGGAGACTCTGATGTCGCGTACGATGGTATTAATAAAAAGTTTCCGAAGAATTAATGTTAGGCGTAGAGAAATATGGTGGCCTTTTAACGTTGTATTGAATAAATTTGAATAATTTTCACTTAATTGTGCGTAATTTTATATAAAGCGTTTTGATTAAGTGGTCGAACATCTTGGAAGCTTTATAAGAAAAAGGTTATGGGCCTCCGGCTCCGACACTCACCGTACGAAACACAATAGCATGCTATTATTTCACGCCAGTTTCTGTGGGAGTGTGGTACTTCCCCGGCGCGAGCTGGCCCAATTCGTACCGGAGCATGCTCAACTCCCACATAGAAAGGTCATATTTATGTGTAACCTAAGTTCAGTTTCAATTTCTAATCTTCTAGAACAATAAATCATGACTGAATAAATAAAAAACGACAGTGGTAGTAATGTAAATTAAACCATTAAACAACTAAAACACAAGCTAATAAAATACACAGAATAATTGAAATTTAATTTACTGGAATATAATCCGGTCTTCACACAATTAGCGTCGCTAACCAGTAATTAACCAACTAATTCAGTATTAATAGATAGAATATTAATTTCACTATTGCTCTATCTATGTGGATCTTATAACTGGAGTATGTATTTTTATTCTTTGGTATAATGAGTTCTTATACTAAATTAAAAAAAAAAAGTTCTCAATTCGATTTTTTGTGCTCAATACTTCAAATCTTTTGACGTGAAACCGATGTGATGATTCTTTTTTTTAATTAAAATCAGGTATCTTCTGTGTGTTCCCATTTCAATTTTCGACAATTTGAACGGGTTTTAGTTAGTAATTTATTTATATGTAGGATTTGAGCAGGCTTCGTCACGAATTGAGCCAGAGCAGCGCTGGGGAAGCACTATATCCCCACAGAAGAACGGCAACATGCATGCATCATCTTTTATCCAAATGTATATTACTGTTTTAACATAATAGCAATCATACAGAATCAACAATTGCATCTGAGTTTTTCATATTCGATTTTATGAATTTAAATGTATATAAAGATATATATCGACACTATGGTATTATCTGTATTATCAAGCACAGCCGGGGCGAAGGGCTAGTTCGCATATATGTTAAAACCACAATTTTCTTGAACCAATGCAATATAACGATACTTCGATTAAGAACAGATTAATCAGTATCCATACAAGTTCCCAGCGCTATGCACAAACACACCGTATTAGCATATAGCGATATCAAACTATTATCCTGGGAATCAATCTTGGTAGTAATTAAGTGACTTTGCTAGGCCTTTGTTACCGTGACTTGATAAGGGTAAACCTTCACGTGCTATTGACGTGTAGCCTGGGAGCTTGTGACGTCATTCAATGGAGTGATAAATAATATTGTAAGGCGATACAAAAAGGACATTGAAGTTTTGTGTACGCCGCTGCTTTAGTAGGAAAATCTTGTATCTTATGAAATAAATGAAAATGTGATATAAAGATTCATTATCAGCCCATATTTTACATCACTTCACTTTAATGGATTTGTCATAATATTAGATATGCCGGTTATTTTTAGGATATCATCAAAATAACCTGCTGATAAATTGAATTGTTCAATTTGCAGGTTACGTCTTGCATTATCTATTATGTCTTGCAGACTCGCCTGGTCTCGAACCCCGAGTCCGAAGTCCTAACCAGTGAGCCACCACTGTTCTTGAAATATATATGTAACATTTTGCAATTATAGTATAATTGTAGTAGTTTTATAAATAAAATGAGGATAGAAGAAAATTGAACTATGCATAAAATATCTCGCATCCCTGTCACATAGCGTGCAGTTACTGCATACGTTAACTCCCTGAAGAAATGAAGCAATTGCAGACTATATTAAAAATCCACAGTTAAAACTGTCAGAATGAATTGCTAAGCTTCATGTACTATTGCATCCTTTTTTCCCAGTAGGAAATAAATTTGACTAAAGTTGACTTGAAAATATGCAGCCAGCATACCTGTGTAAAAAATGATAATTAAAAAAATTAAAAAGAAAAAGCATTTCTTTATTGGCTTGTATATAAAGCATTTAAAATTGTGATTATTTGTACATCTCGTTCTTATTTTAGAAAAGCTTTAACCTAAAAATTATAAACAATGTTTTAATATTATGAAATTACGAGACATTTTATACTATTTCCATTTTAAGTGTCAGAAATAAAAACCAGAAAAGTGTTGGTATCGGAAACGTTTAAAAAACGTTGTTTTTACATAGACAATCAACTCTCAGACTATTTAGTGGATTCATTTAATATAATAGCTATCAGATTGAACAGTATGAAAACATACATACGTCAGATCAAACTGTTTATGAAACTCGATAAGGAAATCTTAGACTAACATTCAAACCTAGTTTTGTCTGCTTTAATAGTTGCTACTATATGAAAATAATTGTTTGAACTATTCGAACTAAAGTGACGCACGCACACATTTATACAATCAACGAATCAGCAGTTTGGGCCGGCTCAGTCGGTACCCAAGGCCATACGTACATATCCTAGCTCAAAAGCAAGAAAAGATATAGTAAAAATCTATTGAAAGTACAAAAAATAAATATATTTAAAAATTAATTGACAAAATACCAGAATAATTGCTCATGCATTAGCATGGTTTTTAATCGGAATAAGTTGGAAAACACAACAATTTAAATAAATTATCTATTAAAAAAAACTAATATAAATCCGAAGTAAGACTGGCTGGGGGAAGAGCGATAAAAGAGGAATCTGTTTGGATAGAGAAAGGGAGATTGGCGTCGTAACGCGTTACGTAACGAAGCGGTTGACCCTCCCATAAGTTATAACATTAAAATATAAATGAAAAATTCTATACACTGTTCTTTATGTGAACAAAAATCTATAGGCTATTTTTATAGAAGCTTTAGGTTCATCATTTTTACAATAAGCGTACTATCTCAAGTAGGAAATGGGACGGAGTTATGTGCACACGCTCCCAGCTATATATCAGCGAAGTTCAATAATCTTGTAGAAAGTACATCAATTCTTGAGAAAGTTATGAGTGTTTTCGTTCAAACTCAAGGTTGTTTTCCTATTGACTGGAATTTTATTCAGTGGCGGGTTAAAGTACGATAATAATAATAATGTAAAGAAAAAATTAACATTTGTAGAGATCTTATGATAATTTCAAAATTATATATGTAGGTGATGTGTAGCGTTCAACATATGCTTTATTTATAACTAGCTATGCCCCGCGGTTTCAACCACATGCATGATAATATATATTAGCTATCTATTGACTATCTATTGACTTATTATTCCAAATGGGACTATTAGTTGCTGTGATTAGCGCGTTCAAATAAACAAACAAACTCTTCAGCTTTGTATTGTGAGCATAGATCAAAAACAGTGCTGTTTTTATTTTTTTATCATTTTATTTGTGTAATAGCTCCTGAAATATATATTCTTTCAGTTTTATCGCGACCTCTCTGCGTATATATCTTATACTGACATGCTTTAAATAAAATCAGTCATGAAATTACTAAATCTTATAAAAGGGTATTCTAAATGATTCCCTTTATATCCTAATTCCCATGTATATGAATGTATCCCGAGTATGGTTTGTTACTGCGTCCTTAGAACAATTTATAGCGGTATACGTTATTTAATGGGGCCTGCCAGTTTATTTTATACACTCTGAATTATGTCGATCACTGAATTCCGTAAGCGTACATCTCAACTTTCAATGTTTTATGAGATAAATACAGAAATATCATTTCTTTGAGGCACATAGCATATGATAGAAAGATTTATTCGTAACCTCGCAAAAATTATAGCGTTCAATTGTTTTTGCTATTCAATTTCTTAATAACGAAGTTACATATTTCTGTTATAAGTACATTCTTTATAATGTTTTATAAAACATCTAATTTTTATGATATAACTATTTCTCAATAGCTGCTAACTTCACTAAAGCGGTTCGACGGAACACAGTGGGGTTTTGGTCGGTAGGAATCCGACATAGCCCACGGCTTTTTCCCCAGAGGCCGTTGGTAACTATGTAAGATCTGTTTCTCGTCCCGCTTATAGTTTAGCAGTATGCTCGTTACCTTTTACCGTGGTTGCCTGGAAAGATCACTTCTAAGTGATAAGGCCGCCAAACAAATTGTACGCTTTATTATAATCATTATTATTATTATTTTGAAGTTTCCTTTTATGTACAATCTTGTTGAAGAGTTAAATAAATAAATAAATAAGATTTCCCCACTTAAAAAAAAAGAAAAAAAAGCATGATACTATTGATATGGAAAAAGTTGTTTTGACACTCATATGTAGCCAGCTAAGCTACACCAAATAATTTATATCTATCTTCTTATTCATACAATGTAAAATTCATAAAAACTGAATTATACACTTTCTAAATAAAATGCGATTTAAAGAAAAAAGGAACGCCACGGTAAGGCGAAATCAAAATATAAACAAAAGAAAACATAAAATGTATCCCATCTCGAATAAAATATTATTTGCGTATATATAGAAATGAGATTTGTTTATTTAAGCGTTTTGTTCTTTGAATAAAAATGTCTGCAACCACGATTTGTTTTAGCTTATACTCGTTTAAATTCAGTGTAAATTTCAGGCGAAATTTACAACAATTACTGGCAATTCTATGCAATTTAAGATCGGTAGTATAACGTCTGGAATAGAAATCAAATTCTGGAAGTTTCTAGAACGCTAGTAATATGTTAGCTATGGCTAAAACATAAAGCTGAGAGTCGTAAAGTGTATAAATATAAACTTGACTCTATAAAAGAAATGGTTATTGATATTGGACCCTAGAAAAAATAAAATATAGCTATGGTTCATGCTTCTATGTTTCAGCCCACGGATTCACCTGCTTAGACAAATATTATTCTAAAGAGAAACTACACAGTTTCTTGCCGGCTCTTCTCTATAGGAACTGCTTTCCGAACCAGTGGTAAATGTTAAAACTATGTTTTGACGATTCAAAAGTGATTAAATAAGAAGCCTTATTGAATGAAGAAATGTTATAATAATAAATAAATAAAAAACGAAATTCTTATTCATATAAACATATTAGTAAATAAGCAAAGTATAATAAGATTCTTTTTAATATTTTTTGTTTCCATTAATAAGGGTAAAATACACACTAAAGCGTTCTGTTTTAAATAATAATTCACATTGTTAAATCCTTATAAAATAAACCTTAATGCGCTTGCAAAAAGGACAATGAGACAATGGTGCACGAAATTCAACCCAGTTCGAGGAGAGTCGCATAAGTAATAGTTGGCACTAAGTGCAGTCACATTTGCAGCGCTTTACTTAATTACAGCGCTGTAAACAGTACGGAGTAGTCAAAGGGTGTAGTCTAGGAGCTGGATGGCGAAATATGTTGCTTATCTTAAAATTTTAATTCCTGCCATTTTTATAGAATAATTTTTCGTCATGAGAATGGAAATAAAGTCGTGAAAATAACAAGATTAAGACACAGCCATTTTTTTAAAGTAATTAGTTATATAATTGTGTTTTTAACTGTAGTTGTACTTTACCGCTCATTAACATTCACAGAGGTCTGAGCCTCTTTTATAGGGTAAGGGATAAGGAAAGGATTGATAACTTGAAATAAGGAATGGACTTGGAAGGGGGAGGAAAAGAAAATGGGCCTCCGACGCCCCCACACACCGTACGAAACACAATAGCATACTATTATTTCATAGTACATATATATGTATAAATACATATAATTACATCATCTAAATACATTATAACCCAACTTAGAAGTTCAACCCAGTAGTAATTACATCGATAGTGTTATTGTATTAAATGTTCGATAACCAATAGACGATGTAATCAAATCCGCCACCAGCACCCGTACTACAGCCTGCGGCAATGGTGTGCACACGATCACAGCGCTTCAGATTTTAACCCCCGACTAGTACATCGCTTGTAAACCGCTTCAGATGAATACGTATAATCGATACTTCATTGTGGGGCTTTAAGTGCTGTACTTTGCTATTACGTGGAAGCGCTAGAGCGCTGAAAGCGTCTAGGATCCGGTTACGCAATGTGTGAAACACCATGTATACATATTACATATGCATAATTTGTTAACCACGTTTAAGCTGTAACAATCAGCTACTGAATATTTGACTAATATATGTACGATATCTTAAAAAATCGTCGTGTATAGAGAGAATTCTAGAAGATGCAAACTACTATCTTCGCAAAAGGTCGTCAACTTGGCAAATTTTAACTATTAAGTAACATAAGATGAGAAGTTAGGTATTTCTCTAGTTGACTACCACAACATTTATAGACTTAGAAACTTGTGGAAAGTGCTTTGCTAATTGTTCACTAATCGTCTAAGACTCTTGTATATACATTTGTTTTTCTATATTTGTATGAATGCCTTTGGTAGTCCAATTCAAATAAAAATAATATGTCATACAATTTCAGATTTAACCACTTCACAACCTTAAAATATATGTATTTGTACATTGTTATGCTGATGTGCTAGCTAGCTGTGTTCTGTGTTCCACATTTCACCGGAGGCCTATTACCTTCTCCTAGCCCTTGCCAGCCATTCCTTTTTTCCATTCATCAATCCTTTCCTTATCCCTTATCCCTTAAAAGGGACCGCCTCCTTGGTACAGTGGTTAACGCATGAGCGTAGAACCGAGGGGTCCTGGGCTCAATTCCCGGTGGGGACGCACAAAAAAAAAATGTCTCGGTCTGGCAGGACACAGAAGGCTGATCACCTACTTGTCCCTAAGAGAATCGATCAGTGAAACGGATGTACATCATCTGCCCCATACCCCACTAGGGGACACGGGACTTCACTTTTATCCCTTAAAAGCGGGCAGCGCATTCTCAGAGGTCTAAGCCTCTGCGAATCTTCATGGGCGGTGGTGATCGTTTACCATCAGGCGAACCACCAGCTCAGTTCCATAATCCATGTTTGATGTTCCATGTTTCGTATATAACACCATATAGAACAACTATTGCAGGTACACAATTCATAATATTTAAGTACATTGTTTTAAATCTACTGCAAACCTAAATAGAACCACACTACGAAATTGTATATTTAATGAAAATTTCCAAATGGGAAAGAAATGTAAACAGAGCCTACAAATTGCAAAATGAATCTACATCGGACACAGAACTTTTACAAACAATTTTAAAACAACCGACTTTAGAGTTCTTTGTTCAAATGTCCCATCAAATGATCTTAAAGAATTTTATGCGTCTACTTTTCTTGTTTGTTCCGATGTTTTATGTCAGTTTAAGGAGATGAGTTTATGGTTGTTTGAAACGGTTGTTGATAACTTTAGGGTGAGGCGAAATATGTTATATTGTAGGGATAATTGCATCCAATTTAAACTTTTAAGTATTAATTGCGTGTAATATATTAGATCGGTGTTTGTTGCGATGTTGTTTGGTTCAACTTTGGCTGATTCATCAGGAAATTAGTTTTCTTGTTATATTTCGTAGCGAGATTCTATAAAAGTAAACTAAATCATAACAAATGAGAAATTTTGAAAGAATAGAAAAAATTTGATCACGGTTTAGTGATATAGTTTTATAGCATTTCAATGCTATAAAACTAAAAAATTAAATTTAACTCATAACAATTTAATATTTGCTGATTTTATTTACCTGCTCTAAAGTTTTAAGTACTACTTTACATTGAAACATTTATAATTTACTAATTTTCGCCCGGTTTCACACGTGGTACATAGCATATGTCACTCCGTGTAATTGCAGTTTTCTAATGGTGAAAGAATTTTTGAAATTGTCGAACCGTTCACGCGTGATGGAATGACCGAGGGAAATAGGACTTCATTTATATACATACTAGCTGTGCCCCGCGGTTTCACCCGCGTAAGTCCGTATCCCGTAAAAATTTCGGGATAAAAAGTTGTCTATATGTTATTCCAGTTGTCCAGCTGTTTACGTACCAAATTTCATTACAATCGGTTTAGTAGTTTTTGCGTGAAAGAGCAACAAACATACACACACATCCTTACAAACTTTCGCATTTATAATATTAGTAGGAAAGATTCAAAACACATGATGGGTTTTATATTAAAGGTAGATTGAAATGCAAGTGCATTCTATTCCACTAGAAAAATCTCTCTTTACAGTATTTGAAAGTAGATAAATATAAACCCTAAAACACGGTTAAAGATGAGACTTAGGTTATTCACCTTTGTCCTAGATTATCATAATGAGAATCTCTTCTACTCACACACTTATATACGTAGGCTCAAGCTATACATATTTAAAAAACTCCTAGGATTTAATCCTGACATCTACTATACCAGTACTGAGATAAAACAAAAGAGATATTACATAGTCGTGGCTGTCGGTACTGCTAATTGGCAGGTCAAAGAACTTTCATTTGAAGCAATAGAACTATTTTATAACGATTATTGCATGAAATTATAGACTATTGTTTTAGCTATATATTTTAGGCATTGAATTCAAGTATTCTTGTAGTAATAAATTTATTCTAATGTCTATGCAAATAATATCAAAGTTTGCTCGTTTGAACGCACTAATCTCAGGAACTACAGATTGATGTTCTTACATAGTTGGCTGTAAATCCCCAAGTTATATAGACTTTAGGTACATGCACCACGGACGAAACCGGACCTTACAACTAGTTAAACGGAGTACGCAGAGTGGACAGTGGCCCATTATAATACCTCAATGGATATCAATAAAAAAATGATTTATTTGACTCCTAATATCATATTATTATATTACTAGCTGCGCCCCGCGGTTTCACCCGCGTAAGTCCGTATCGCGTAGGAATATCGGGATAAAAAGTTGCTTATATGTTATTCCAGTTGTCCAGCTATCTACGTACCAAATTTAACTGCAATCAGTTTAGTAGTTTTTGTGTGAAAGAGCAACAAACGCACTCATATCCTTACAAACTTTCGCATTTATAATATTAGTAGGATAGGATTGACCAGTGGAGATCTCCGTTTGCACTCATATAACAGCTAGCATATTAAAAGGTCATTATTTCTTCTTTCTTGCTTTTATATTTTAATAAATTACTACATAGTAAAGCAAAGTCGCTTGCCGCGTCTGTCCCCGTGTATGTATATGTATGTTTCCTTGAAATCATTAAAGCTATAGAACAGATTTTGATGTTTTTTTTATAGATAGAGTGTGATTCAAGAGGAAGGTTAACATATATAATAATATCTATTAAACTACTCCGGATCTAACGCGTTGAAAGTCGCAAAATCTAGTAATTCTATAAAATCTTAAAACTAAGGAAGTCATATGACTAAAGGAGACTATTATTCAGCCTATACCTTTATTATTATTAAATCCACAATAATTCTATCGATGTAAGAAGTTTAATGGCTAGTAATGCAATTTTAGTCTATAATGAAAATCAGTGGTGGCTCAGTGGTGAGAACCTCGGACTTCAAAATCGATAAATCGGGTTTTGAGACCGGGCGAGCGTGCAGGAAATAAATTGATTTTTCAATTTTCTACGCATGTAGATAACATGTGCCACCACTGCTTAAAACGGTGAAGGAAAACATCGTGAGGAAACCGGCATGCTCAAGTCAAACTATTGCATTATTAAAAGTTCGACGACATGTGACAGCTGCCAACCCGCACTTGGCCAGCGTAGTGGATTATGGCCTGAACCCTCATAGGAGGCCTGTGTCCCAGCAGTGGGAAAATGTATGATGATGATGAATGCAATTTTTAATTATAAATCGAATCGTACTCTTCCAAATGCTTCCAACTAATTAAGATTTATTATTGGCAAATGTAGGACAAAATTAGAAACCCCATTCCGGTCGGTTCCTTGAATCAACATCAATCAATCATGAACGGATGTCGGCTCAAAGTATTCATTTGTGAATCAACTTTTGATTTCAGTGCAAAATTACTTATTCATTTGTGCCTAGGTGTGAAATTGTATGGACGATGCTACCAATATGACGTGCTAATTAGTATGATGTTCTTACATCTTTAGCTAAAATTTTATAGATTTATAAACGGGGTTTTAAAGGACTAGAGACTAGAAAATCGTGCATTCGTCTCTTTAATTGTATCGAGACACCAAAGTCATACCTTCGTTCATGTGAAAGAAAGACAAACAAACATACACATAAATAAACACGCTGTCCCAATTCAAAAGAGAAAATGCAAGTTTTTAATAAATATTCATTCATTATTTTGAAATAAAAAAGGATCGTAAAAAGTAGTCCATAAAATACCAATGGGAAAGAGATCTTTCACCGCGGTAGCCTATGTTACGTTCTAGCCTCCAATCTTCTTTCCTTTGCGACGAGAATGAATGATAAACAAACACACTTTCACATTTATAATATAAGGATTTATACGACAATATCTCAGAAGATATGTCTTTCAGTTAACAAAGTATAATCTTAATGTATGGGTCTAAACTATCACAAATCGAAATAATATATAAAACGAACCGATCGAATGGAACACCTCCTGCATTTTTAGAGAATTTACAAATTTTAGAATTTCGGTAGTGGTATAAGCAGGCGTTTATTCGCTATTTGCCGTATCAGAGCTAGGATCTAATTCCACATATGAGCACAAAATTCCATACCGTCCACATTTAGGCGAATAATAATACAAACAAAGAACTTACATAACTAGTTTATCAGGAAATTGGACGACAAAATCCTCTTTGCTGAGCGTAAATAAGTGTGTGTTTCCTGTTACAATGATGTATAGCTTATGTTTGTTCTAGTGTGACGGACAGGGGCCAATTCCGATATTTTGGGACCCATCAAATTCTATTTTATTATTGGACTAATGGTACGGAGGCTTGTAATGTTATTTCTATGACTTCCGAAACGAATTCCGCCTCTGATTCCGGTGTTTGGCAGTTTACGATAGTGGTAGATGGTGACGTTGTTATTTGAACTTTTAAATGTAATTTTATCTAAGGCAATAAAACTGTTTTTACATTTTTTGACGGCGTCTTTGAAATAGAAACAAAAATGGAATTCATTGTCCTGAATACTTAAAAATACGCTTAAATGTGCAAATTAATTGAACTGAAAAGAAGCAGAGAATGCATTTACGCATGGGCCTTTACATGCATTACGAAAGAGCCCTGGGTTATGTTGAACTCACGAAATGCAGTGACCAACCGACAAACTCCGTCTTCCGTCGCTCTGCTAAGTTGTCATGATACCGGATATTTTGTGGAACCGCTATCAGGAAGATTAAGCACCACCACGAATAAACAATACACTCAAGGGATCGTCTCTTCTCACGCTTAAAGTGTATAATAATTTATGAAATTGATTTTTTTACAAACTAAACTGTGTAGTGCATTAAAATATATTCTTCGAAACATTTATTATTAAATTGTGCCTTTGATTTTTCACTTCTTATCATGTCAGTATTTAGTATATGTGAAAATGGATTATTTACTTATTTTTACGCATGAATGAGTAATTCATCAAAGCTTTACGTTTCTAAACGTCGACTTATTTGTGTATTTCAAAACCGATGACCGGATTTGCCCTCAGCATTGTACAAAGTAAATATTTCCGCATTGTAATTAAAAAAGTCATTATCGAACCTATTTCAATAAACAAATTACTTTATGTTTCCGTTAATTTGATTTTTTATTGTACCCCTTATAAAATTTCGATTTCGGAAATTTTATCAAATTAAAACATCATCTATAGATTATAGATAATTTTTTTTTTGTTCCCAAAAAGCTTCACATTTTCTAGACTGATATTTATCGATCTTTCGTCAGTGGAAGCTATATATTTCCTAAAGATAATGTCGGACTACACTTAACTATTTTGCTATATAGTATAGCAGAGGACATAATATATAGAAGCCAGAAACAGCGCAAATGTTTTTCATTATTCTTTAATGAGTCTAGAATTGATTTAAAAGTCCTTATTAACATTCTTACAATAAAGTCGTCGCAAGCATTAAAGTTTTTATTTGTTTTAGGAATTCATGATTTTCGATAAAATTTGCAAGCGAATTAAAGTAGTTATTAACTTCGAGACGGCACTTAACTTTTAAGTATCCGATACAATATATAAAGTTTTTTAACGGTTTCGGACATTGAGTCAGTGCTCTTATAATATGGATTATAAGTAATAAGTCTGCAAGGATTTTTTTCGTAAAATTTTTGATCCTTCGTTTATCTTTATCCTTTTTAAGGGGCATTAGGTCTGCATTCGACCTTACACCTCTCCAAATGTTCATGGGCGGTGGTAGCGCTTACCATCTATCTATCTATCTACCCACCAGCTCTATTGCCAACTATGACATAAAAAAAACTTGTCTAAAGCCCCGTCCACATAGCGCAACACAAAGCAAACACACTTCTTTTTTAATCACACTTGACCCTTCCACTATTAGAAAAATGTATAAACGCGACATACATTAGTATGAAAATCCAGATAAAGCCCCGTCCACACAGCGCGGCATCAAGCAATTGACACACATCGCTTGCCCGTTGTTTATACCCGCGCGTGGTTGCCCGTGAAATTGAATATGTCCACTGGATTTACGCACGAATAATACAATATGTACCACGGCTTAGTCGATGACACTTAGTTCTGGATGTGACGATTTTTTTTTATATATAGAAACCTCGATTCCCTTGGATTTCTTTTTTTCATTTCATTTTATTTGAATTTTCATTTCATTTTATTTCAATTTCGGTTTTTCAATCAATTTTTCCCGTCTCTGACGGCATATTTTAATACAAGCGAAGCTAATCATAGATTATTATTAGTTCAATTATTTACTTTTTATTTAATATTAGTTCCTTTCTTAACATAATAAATACTTATTGTTAGTGTATTAACCGAACGTACTCATTTCTGTAGTTTTTGCTTTTGCTTTGCTTAACTATGAGTCCCAATGCTCATATTAATTTGCCTTTTGTATAAGTAGTGTGCTTACAAAATAAACTAGTTCTATTGAGAAATACAGTTGTTTAATTACTACAAATCACAAAACTTTTTACTTATGAAGGCACAAAATGGCGCCAATTCGATAATCGATTCTATTCTCAGTTGGATCGCAAATATATATTTACATTTATTCCTATAAACGAAATCATTTGAAAATTTATTAATTAGTCAATCCATTACTAAAACTATCGCTAAAATGTCGGACTCTCGAAAGTTAGTTAGTAAACATTGCTAACGATATACATTATTAACTAGACGTACCTACATATTTCTTTGCTAAATCTATGGTAATGGTATATCCAGATAACCATAAATCCTTGATGTTTTTTGGGATAAAACGGTTTTGGTTTAAAGCATGTGCTGGTCCGCATTCATCATCTTCTCCCAAACTCAATTGGAAACAGTCGTAACATCCACAAACATACAATCTGTTATCAATTCTACATCCCATGTATTAGAGTCAAAATTCGATTGATATTAATTTTAAGTGCAAGCCAAGAGTAAAATTAAATTCCATGTAAATAGTGTAAGCAAGGTATTAGAGCTGGAAAATATTAATCATGAGCTGCAATATGTTTTTGTCCAACTGAAATATTGGATTAGAGATGTTTAATTATTTAAGTAACATCTGTTTATTAATTACACTGTGGTACTTCTAGGATTCATAAATCATCTTGAAACTAAATTCGCTAGCAGTTCGTAAAATATTGTCCCCGGACTCAAGCGTGATGATTTATTGATAAATGTTTCGTGTTAACTTTGATTTAGACAACCTAGACTCAATTAAATTACGAGAAAGTAAGAGACCAATAAGCAGAAACCATGTATACAAAACGTGACTTGTTAATGACATGACATGAAAATTTAAATAAGATAGAAACATTACAATAATTTAAGTACAAAAAACTGACTGACTGACTTTAAATTCAAATTGACAGAACTACGTCATATTTACATGTGACTACAATCCCTAGTGACATTCGAACTTCTAGTTTTCATATACAAAAAAGAATAATACAGATTGATATAACCATTTAGTAGAAAAACACTCTTACAAATAATTGCCAATTGAAAATTGTAATATACTCGTAAATAATTTAGAAGTATCTATTTCCTTAACAAATCGCATAATTAAACCGACATGTTTTCATAAAAAACATTTCATTTTGCTTTCACTCCTTCACCGAACAAATTTTCTATCTGCAATATACTGAATTTCATACAAACAAAAAACATATTTGACCATACGCACCAAGATATTTATTCATAGCGCAATATCTAAGCATATTATGAAACCATAACCCTCGCCCATAGATCAACTACGTAAAATAATTTACTGGAAGGCGATAACCGTTTTCAATAAATTTATGCCCAAAAATCCGGTCCCTTTTGTCATATCGCGCCAGTTTTGGGCGAAATATAACTGCGATACATTTTCAAGTCAATATTTTTATGGTGAGGTGACGTTTCGATAAGTTGTGACGTCAATCAGTTACGGGCTTCATCGAACTATATTGATAATTCTTTTTTTGGTAGTACGTGGAGCATATAGGAAAAGCTCAATATATATGTGAAAAAAATATTATTTAGTCTTCAGAAATGTATAGTTAAAAGCTGGTTAAAAACTGTACAAAGAATCTCTCAATCTAATTTTATCAGCTCTTTTTGCAGCGTCCTGTTTACGTAGTGTTTATTTGATAATCTGTGGTGTTTTCTTTTTATTATTCTCATTGTTAATAGCTTCACCCAAAAGAGGGATGCGCCAATTTCTGGTTACTCTCTGTAACAGTCAATCCAATTGTCAAAAATTGTTTATAGATTTGACATAGGTTATATTTATAGATTTGACATTATATACACCTACGTAAACAATTAATTTAGTGGCTTCTTACAAAAATTACAAGGTAAATATAAACAATATTGACTTTTGAGTTTTTATATTATGAAGTAGCATCACATTCATTATATACATGAAAAGCATGTACATATAAAAATTTAATAATACACATAAATTGATTTATTTATTACTAATCCTATCAATAAAACAATTTATAACAGTTATTGTACATTCAATATCATAAATAATATTTTTAGTTTTTCTTCAAATAAAATACTGCAGTATATAAGTAAATGAACAACAGTAAAACTGCATAGTTAATAAAATTACACATAGCTGAAAAATTCCCGAAACGCCGAAAAGCTGTATGAAAATCAAATTTTCAGGTAGTTTTTTCGTTTTCTACGCATACATGGTTAAATTTAATACACATAAAAAGCGTGTATATATAAAAAAAAATTAAGTTCATCCTGATATTTATTTATTGAAGTACCGTACTACATTCTTACAATTATATCATTCATTTTCTTCTCTTATATATAAAAATCAATTGCTGTTCGTTAGTCTCCCTAAAACTCGAGAACGGCTGAACGGATTTATCTTATTTTGGTCTTCAAATATCCGTGTAGGTCTAGGGAAGGTTTAAAAGGTGAGAACGACAGAGAAATATGTCAAAGCAATATTCTATACGAAGTTCACCGGTACAGCTAGTCTAGTAATATAATGATATCACCAAACTTTAACCGTTTTATGATTCCTAGTAAGATAGTAATGAATCGCTTTCTTATAACTATGTATGATATAACGGTTCTATCTATCTTACTGCAACGTACATATAATGTTATGAATGTCACCGGAACATTGTTAAATCAGTTTAATTATACCTAATTATTACTGGCGATATTGCGAATTATCGAATATTGTGGACTGTACACAATTTTTTTAATTCCAATCAAATTTGGAAAAATATTTTCCCCTATCATAATATCATAACATACTCTTCTTAACATTTTTAGCATTACTGGTGGTCCAAAGTTACCGCAACCAAATAATGTGTGTCTGTGTGTGTGTGTGAGTGTGTGTGTGTCCAATGTGTAAATAATTTCTGTGTTTCTTGTGTTGCTGTCTGCACTCATTCTATAAAATAGACAACTACAAAGTATTTGCTTCATACATTATAGATTTAAAATGATATAAAGTCATTTGCTCCCTTAATGGAAATCGTGGTGAATCTAGTGACTCGCTATTATATCATGTTCTCCTTCTTATTACTGGCCTTGTCCGCATAGAGAAGAATTTAAAAGGAATAGAAATAATATTGCATTAAGTTTTTTTCTTGAAAGCCTTACCTACTAAGCACTATATTACATATACACTAATATCTCACTAAAGCATGTCATGCAACTTGACAATCTTTTCTAGGCCACCATGTCATGCAGGTTTCACCCGTTTGAATTACGTAATATTTTTAAAACATTAAGCTTACTAGAGCTACAAGTGTCCACCGGTGGATTTAGCCAACATTATAAATGATGCGAGCGTGCCAGGTATTTGCATCCCTGCGAACGGAATAAATGTTTTGGTAATATTTTTGTTTTAGCAAGACGTACTGCGCATAATAAATAACGTGCCACATGGCGAAGTGTATCATATACAAGCATAATAATAAATAAGCAAACCAAACGTTTAATTTTTTTTTATGACATAGCCGGCAGTGGAGCTGGTGGGTCGCCTAATGGTAAGCGCTTCCCCCGCCCATGAACATTTGGAGAGGCGTAAGGTCGATTGCAGACCTTACTCTAAGGAAGGATATAGGCCTCCGGCTCCCCCACTCACGGAATGAAACACAGCGGTATGCTATTTCACGCCGGTCTTCTGTGGGGGTGTGGTACTACCCCGGTGCGTGCTGGCCCAATGCGAACCGAAGCGTGCTCGACTACCACATTGAATAATAGTTTCAAAATACAAAGTTACCGTCGTCTCTGAAGAAAGAGTTATGACTCCAAATGGAAAAATGGGATCAAATGAAAACAATTTCCTTTCAAACACGAAAAGTATGACACAAATCGGTTGAAAACTCGCGGAGTTATCGAGTAGCAATACCAAATAAGTTGAATCGAGAACGTTCTTTATTTTAGGGCACGTCGGTTAATAAATAAAATTTAAGACAGCAAAAGAAAGTGGATGCTTTAGAACAAAACTATTATAGACGTAAGTTAGTGATGTTTTGAGGACATCATTTTATGACAAATTCTAAACATTATATACTCTATTTATAGTATTTGTTTATACGCGCTAAGCATGTTTCATCTCTACTGTAAAGTAATATCGTTATTCTCAAATAAGTACATTATATACTTGTAAAATAAACCAATTTCAGTGAAGTGCATAACTTATCATGTGATATATACTTTAAACATTTCTTCAGAGTTTCTACGAAAATTGGAGTAGATGCAGTTCAAATATCATCCAGGACAAGTAGACAGGACCTCGTATTCCTAGTATACTCGTATTTTTAGCGTTTTGATCTGTTTGTAGTATCGCTTTCTAAATATTAAAAGGCTTATAAATTACATTTTATTCCTGATATGGTTTATTATTCTAGAAATGTGGATAGCGGAAAGGTAAGGGAAAACCTATATTGCATGAATTCTTGTAAAATTATACACTGTAAAAGCAGCTTTCTCGTAGTAGCCCACGAGTTACTTTGCATTAAATCGAATAAATATGCTAACTTTGCCACAATATATTACATTATATAATTAACACATTTTATTGCATTATTCGTGTGTAAGATTCCTTATACACTTTTTCTTTTTGTTTGCGCCTTTAGCAATCGCCCTACGTAGTACTTTCTTTTAATGAAAATGCCATGGAAAAGATTGATTTTTAGCAATAAAGCTGACATCATGCTCTTCTATTTCCATTGCATTATTTTATATGTTCTAAGACTGTACAGTAAAGTGTTATATATAAAATACTGAAATATATAAAACTTGAAAGGTTGAATACTTCTTCACTAAACTTCTAACCAAAGACTCGAAACTAGGCTGTATCTACGATTAAGCTTCTAAGCTGATGGATTTCCTTTTACCCTAGTCTTTTTTATTTATCCTCTAGGGACAGATTTCCTAAAGCTACACTTTCCATAGAAACGCAGGAGTATACCTTCCTGAAATCATAACCAAAAACACAAATGCTCGTTTTTTATGACATCATCAAGGAGATGGTGGGTCGCCTGATGGTAAGCGCTATCACTGCGCATGAAGATTTGGACCACCACTGCAAATAGATTGCCGACTCTAAATGGCTGGCTCAATTCGTGCCGAAGTTCGCTCGACTTCCACATTAAAATTAGTTTATTTACACGTCACAATAAACTCATTTTTGAGCAAAATAAAAATGGATAAAATCGTAAACAGTTTCACGAACATGTCCCAGTCTATATGTAACTACGTGTACATGAAAACAGCTGCGATTTTCTTAACTTTGATAAATGATGACAACGCACGTGGGTGCATTTAGCACGTATACCTGTCAACGGTTACGAAAGGAAAATAAATGTTCTGCCTTTGTTAAGTTCTATGGACTTACAAGAAAACGTTTTTTATACCTAATCGTTAATGCGTGGAAATAGAATGGGGTAAGAACAGATTTTATGTAAACACTGCGAATATTTAAATGTTATTTTGTTTGTGGGCTGGGCACATAGCCCGAAGAACCGATGGCCGTTGGGGCAGAAAGGTTCTCGAATGGCGACCACGTACAGAACGTCGCAGTGTAGGACGGCCTTCAACAAGATGGACGGACGACCTGATTAAAGTGGCAGGGAGCCGATGGACTCAGGCCGCTGGTGATCGGTCGTTTTGGAAATCTTTGGGGGAGGCCTATGTCCAACAGTGGGCGTCCTAAAAGGCTGCAACGAAATTTTGTTTGTATGAAAATGCTTCTGATTCTGTACCAGCGATATGGCACGTGGCAATTTAAGTTTTTCCCAATTATATTTGTGTGTTGTCAAGCGTCTCACATCACTTTTCACATACACGAACAGCATTTTTCATTAGTTTTACCGGTTTCAGAAACACAAATTCTGTATGTCATATAATGTCATGACTACTAACCATGTGTGTGTTGTAGTCTATTTAAGTAACCTGTACACACATACACGTCTACCTAGTCTTGCCATAAATATTGTAATAAAGAAAAAAGAAAATTGTTAACTGCAAATAACATTTATTACTTTTA
>NC_052126.1:2370060-2372471 GCF_012273895.1 Zerene cesonia | reverse complement strand
TGACAGATTCGAAATTCAAATGTAATATTTTTTTATAATTAAGTGTAACAGTATTTATGGCCAGACTAAGTACACTTACTCCATAAATATGTAAAACGTCTCGCAAACTCCGAACATGTATTTATTAACTTTCAACATTTCCATTTCATTTTAAAATTCGTAGATATTCAAATCCCTTGTCATAGGACTCCAGAAACATTTCAAGATATCATTTACATATATTTGAAGTATGAACACGGTCGGCAATCGATCACAGCCATGAGCAGTCACTTACATCCTAGTTACTTCGGGGCGCCTAGTACGTGTCTGCAGCGACGTAAGTAGTTTTTAAATTGAATGTTCTCGAAAGTTAAAAGTAGAAATTAAAATGTATAAAGTGTTGACGTGCTGGTGCAGCTAAGTTGTTGTTTTGTTTTATAGTAAAGCACCGCTATGTTTGTATTTAATTATTAATCATTCTATTATAAAATATGCATGGTGCTGTATTGATTTACTCCTGTAAATCAATGAAACAATTTGATATAAACACTACCTAATTATTATTACTAATCATCTAAGTTTTACAGCTTGTTTAAAAACACAAACGCATAAACAAAGCTAAGTAGTAACACACTCATTATGGTTTGGAGTAGTCAGTATTGTTTTATTTTGGAAATAATAAAAGCATATAAGAAAGATCATAATAACATTTCCATCAATATGTGCCTTACGTGACGTAAGTTTCCGATCAATTACCATTTGATATATACTGACTAAATTAATGCAACATGCATCCCAGTATACCACAATATAACTACTATAACTTGATCTCAAATTTAAAGCGTAAAATATCAGCCGGGAGGCACAGTTCGCTGGTCGCAATATCCGGCCACTAAAAAGAAAACCTTGCTTCCGTTCGATTGTGGAACCATTTGGACAACTCTTGGTTGTTTTTGACATGCATTTTACGAATGTTGGATAAATGAATTTGTGTTTTAGGAACGGGTGATGAGAAACGTGGTTTGGTTTATATCGAAACTTATTTGTTTATACGTGATATGAAATCATTAATTATATACGTAAAATAGTCACAATACATATATCGTATTAACTTTAAAGGATATTTTATTATGAATTTTTTTATATAATAAACATGGAACTGATGATTTTCTGTATTGGCCTGAAAGAATGAATAGAAATATATCTCTAACGGTAAGTGTAACACTCCGACACAGATTAAAGTGAAGTCCCCTGTCCCATAGTGGGGTATGGGGCAGATGATACCTGTTTCACTGGTCAATTTTCTATATGGACAAGAAGGTGATCGGTCTTCTGTGTCCTACTTGACCGACATTTTTTCATGGGTCCCCACCGGGAATCGAATCCAAGACCCTTCGGCTCTACACTCACGTGTTAACCACTGCTCCACAAAGGGGTCAAACGAAAGTCCGACACAGATTGAGTCAGTAAAATGTTCATGGGCGGTCTCGCATACCAGGCGAGTCACCAGCTCGGTTCCTATTTCTTTCATAAAGAGCATATAATATGTTCAAAATTATAACTATTATATTTAAAAAATATGCAACGTACGTTGTATACTGCTTTATAAATGGAGTGATTCTTCTATATTTTCCGCCATTTGTTTATAACGCATTCAAAAATTATATTGTAACTTTAAAAGCAAAAATGTAGATGGAAAAAACCCTTTTTCATGCGAATAAAACGAACGCATAATGTATGAAATACATTTATACCATTATCCTTATATTTACTCAAAGGAATATAATTGTATTCACTAGTGCTGTTGCCATAATTATTATAATGTTGATACGAATCAAATATTCGGACTGGATTCAACTGTGAGACTATTATTACAGTGTATGGTATTTTCTATATATTTTCTTCTATTTTTGTATCATCAAATATATACCTATACTCATATACTTTAACGAATTTCCTGACAGCCCAATTGTATATTAACTAGCGGTCCGCCCCGGCTTCACCCGTGATACATATATTATAACTTAAAGAACACAGTCATCACGTATACATTTAGAAAGAGGTTTTGAAATCGGCCAAGAAGTATCTGTTATTAGCGCGTTCATACGAACAATTTGATCAGCTTATATTATTAGCATATATTTAGTCATTTCGGAAATATAATTTAGACATCCCTAAAATAAGTTCAGTATAAATGTAAATTATGGTTTTTTTCATTATTTAGTGAAAGCTTTACGCTATGTATGTTTCGCTTTATTACGATCCAGCAATAATAAGTGTTATTGCACTTTTACAATTACATTGAAAAGTTTTACTACTTTTTATTGTGAATGATGCTATAAATATATATAGAGGATAGATATATACTTAGTCTGGCCATAAATACTGTTACACTTAATTATAAAAAAATATTACATTTGAATTTCGAATCT
>NC_052126.1:2360166-2369060 GCF_012273895.1 Zerene cesonia | reverse complement strand
AAAGTAATAAATGTTATTTGCAGTTAACAATTTTCTTTTTTCTTTATTACAATATTTATGGCAAGACTAGGTAGAGTCCTAGCGTTCCGCCCCAGCTTCGCCCGTGGTACATATATAGCCTATATATAGACTTCCTCAATAAATGGTCTATCCAACACTGAAAGAATTTAACAAATCGGACCAGTAGTTCCTGAAAAACAAACAAACACTTCAGCTTTATCATATAGAGATAGTAGGATAGAGATAACTCTATCCTACAATAATCAATACTGAATATATATATATACATATATACAATGACTGAAGACAATATATATATATATATATATATATATTGTCTTCAGTCAAATAAAATGTGTACATCTAACGCTTCAGAAACAAAGGCGATTCATCTTATAGCAGCTTAGCTCGCATGTACGCAAATCCTTATCCATTCTCAGATAATTTAAATTTACATACAGCCAATATGCGAAATCGTAAAACCGTTTCTATCGATTTACAGTTTTATTCCTTGCAAATTGATGCGACAATGAAACGGATGATTGACTAGTTTATTGGAAGAGTTCCTTTCTTCTATTTGTTTTTGTTTTTACAAGTAGCAAACATTTTCTTAGTAATTTATTTTAAAAATTATGTTACTAAGCCTTAAATACAATAATGACTACTAGGGTATGCCAGCCACTACTACAATGCTATAATGGAAGCACTTTGCAGCACTGGTTCAGACACCAGTAGCCAAGCCAGCTGGCTATACTGCACATGATCTCGCTGTGGCTGAACTATCGACAGTTAAATTTAATTTTTAGTTTTATAGCATTGAAATGCTTTATAAATGAGAAATTTTGAAAGAATAGAAAAAATATTGAGATGATAAAGAACCATCACAACCAATACGAAACATTATTTCAATGATTACAATATTGTATCGATGGAACGCGGCCTTTGTTAAATTTAATTTTTATTTTTATAGCATTGAAATGCTTTATAAATGAGAAATTTTGAAAGAATAGAAATCATCATCTCAATAGATGGCGTGGGGTGCCCCTTAGGCACATGAAACCGAAAGAGTAGAAGAAATTCGATTACTGTGGCAGGATCACGGGTGGCCCAGAGGCTAGGAGTTGCTACGGTTAGGCAAGATACGCAGGTTCGAATCCTGCGTCGTGATCAAATTTTTTCTATTCTTTCAAAATTTCTTATCGACAGTTATTTAGAAATATTAACTAACTCTATACTATCTGCTCTAGGCTATATGATCTGTCTACATAACTATCCTACTTAATGCCGTGATTTAGTGGCTAAAGAGTATAAAGAAAAAACAACACTGATCCCATAGCATATTTTTCGCCCATTTTGACAATAAATGCTTCGTTATAATAAACTATATTTTGTTTAATCTGAAGAAAAAAAAAACAGCACGTGTAATGTTCAAATGAGAAAGAGACCACTTTCGTACTACAGGTTTTTTAACTTATCAAAAACTAGCTGCGCCCCGCGGTTTCACCCGCGTAAGTCTGTATTCCGTAGGACTATCGGTATAAAGTTGCCTATATGTTATTCCAGTTGTCCAGCTGTCTACGTACCAAATTTCATTGAAATCGGTTCAGCAGTTTTTGCGTGAAAGAGCAACAAACATACACACATCTTTACAAACTTTCGCATTTATAATACATATTAGTTGGATGTTCCAAGGCCATAACCCGCAACCTCTTCCCCGGGGGCCGTGGGTATCTATGTAAGATTTCCCCACTATAAAAAAGCATGTTCCAAGTCACACCCATACTGTAAATAAATAAATTGTTTTAATTATCTTAATAGTGCTAATCCCTTTTCAATCTCTTCACCCAAGTTCCTATACCGCATCCTTCAATCCCAGAAACAGACACAGTCATCGTGACATCTCATAATAGTTCAACGATTTCCGAATCAATTTTCTTCACAGCTTCGTCTATATCTTCTGAAGCTAATGTGGTGGGGCGTGCAGGGCAAGGTCCGACGTTGATATCTTAGAGAAGTTTCTACTTGAAAGCGTTATTAGCCTTCTGATGATTCATCAGAAGGCGCCGTCCACATTTTGAAATGTTTTAGAGCACTTCTAAATTCCACATAAAAATTGATTGGAATTCCTTTCATTTTAAACAACAACAAATCACCCAATCTAATCTTTTCATGCCTCAAAAACAAACTGAGCATGCTATATACGAAACTATGAGCATATAAAGTTCTCCCGAACATTATAATGTGTTCATAATTTTCTTGCGTTTGATTTTACGCGAGTATTGTACATTTAGAAATTGAACTTTTTAACGGATTTAAAACGCAATTTATTCATTATATTATTAACCCGACGTTTCGAACACTTTACAGCGAGCGTGAGACTTCTCACCGTGACCGTGTTCCGTTCTGTTATCCGTTAAAAAATTTTTAATTTCTAAATGTTCATAATTGTTAGAAGAATCATAAGAGAAATGTAAACACGAATACCTCTATTTGGCAACTATAAACGGATAAAATGTAGTTTATAGAGAAATCAAATAAACACCTATCAGCTTAAACTTGGTAGTTCAAAGTCGCACTACTTCACGGAATTTTATAATAGTAAACACACCGTTACACGGAACGGTAAATCAGATTATTGTAACCGACTTAAAAAAATGGGAGGTTATCAGTTCAACTGTATTTTTGTGTTTCTTATCTCATGAATTATAACTGGGTGAATATGATTATTTTTTTATTTGAAACCTGGTGCCTCCCATGAAGGCCGATTTTTTTAAGTAATTATTAAATCTTCTTAGTGAACATACATAGTACATACATGGTATATACATACGTATAATTTTATACAATAAATGATTTAGATAAATTGCGTAGGAAATATATTCTAATAGCATTTGGATCTTACACAAGAAATTGAGAAGCTATGAAACCGGTCATAGGCATTGTTCTTATTTCAGACTTAGGTATATTTATTATGGTACATTTACACTCTTTCGAATAGCGAAGCGAATAACAAACGTCGAACACGCATATCTAAACATTGCACTCTTTCGCCAGCACAGTTGGCTAATCTTAGTCTAGATTAGTCTACATATCCGAGATTCTAATCACACTAATATTATAAATGTAAAGGTTTGTTTGGCTGGATGTTTGTCCATCGCGCTGAAACTACTGAACGGATTTTGATGAAATTTGGTGTACAAACAGCTGACTTGGGTAATAGGATACTTTTTATCCCGATTAAATGCCCCCTTGGGATAAAACAGGAATAGACACTCACTAAATCATTAAGAGCCGTGTATTGTAAAGCCGCGGGTGGAAGCTGGTTAAGAATAATATGTAATTTTAATGTATAAATAAACCTTTACACCCGTGTGTACAAGTTTAAATTCTCGCAAGAATCCCGCAACGCCAGGTATTCCCAACGCAAGCAACAAAATGCTGTGGAATCCTCAGATCGTGATTTATTGTTAGCTTTTGTATTGAATAACTTCCCGCTGATTTTAAGCAATAAATGGCGTTTTGTTGTATTCGCTACAATAAATCCTACTAATATTATAAATGCGAGAGTTTGAGGATGTGTGTATGTTTGTTACTCTTTCACTCAATACTCCTGAACCGATTGTAATGAAATTTGATACGAAGACAGCTGGACAACTGGATACTGTTACGTATTCGTTACTGTTACGTATGCATTAATGGCTTTTTAGTTGTAAAGGATTTAAGGTATGGATTTAATTATGATAATTATGTAAGAATTTAATTAATGGCTTTTAAATTGTAAGGATTTAAAAAATTATTAAGAATATTTCGCCACACCCAAATGTATCGTGCACTATTGGTTTACTCCGGCTTTGGCCGTGGTACACAAATGGCGATCAATGACCTATCCAAGAGAGAAAAAATATTTGAAATCGGTCGAGTGGTTCCTGAGATAAGCGTATTCAAACAACAAGCTCTTTATATTTATATTATTATAGTATAGATGACAATTTTTATCAATAAGTTAGTTGAACTTATTCATCGACTGTTGAAAGAGGAGTCAGCACCGAGATCAGATATTGCAAAAATAATCTAATTATGTATATAGGCGGCTACATAGTATTCAAATAATAGAAGCTTTTTAACACAATCGGCCTGCAACTAATAAAAAAAATGTTAATGCATAATTGGTAGTATAAATATACTAGTTATCTTATCAATGTTTCCTCACCTCCAACCTCTTAATATCACTCTGCAGAGTCGTAATTAGAAAATAAACCATTATATTTATATTTATATATTATATATACAGATGCATGATGATGATGATGATGATGATGATAATGGTGATTTACTTAAGAAGAGAAAGAGAAAGTAAGTATAGTCCTACTCGTATTATGAATACGAAAGTTTGTAAGGATGTGTGTGTATTTGTTGCTCTTTCACACAAAAACAACTCAACCGATTGCAATGAAATTTAGTACGTAGACAGCTGTACATCTATAATAACATATAGGCAACTTTTTATCCCGATATTTCTACGGACTTAGACGGGTGAAACTGCGGAGAGCAGCTAGTATCCTTATATATATGTAGCTAGTATCGTAATAAAAACCGAGTATTTTTCAGTCAGAGTTATCGTTCTCTGCTGAATACGGCCGAGCACTGTCTCAATTAGCCGTCATATATAATGACTTCTCATTTAATCAGTAATGCAGTAAGCGTCATGTCTCTCAAATCAGTGTACGTATTCACAATTATATTAACTCTTGTACAATGCAAATCAATAATACTTGGCCGCGTCGAAGAAGAAGGAACCTTAAGAAATGTTTATAATTTCAGAACTGAAGCTTATGCAATCCCATTCATAAAACGAGATGATGATATACATTATGACATCACCCGAGAGTATGGGTCCCTTTCTAATGAGCTGATAAAAGGCATTGCTATACGGGAGTTAGGAGATGGAACGTCTGAAGCAGCCATAACAGGAGGCGGTGTAGGCTACAAATTTGTGGACATACATTTGGAAAGTCAAAGAGGTTCTGGATATAAATACTCGATCGAAATATTCGCTTAGTGTAAATAAAGATGGGATAAAAATTGTGACAAATTGTGTTTGTATACTGTGGCACAGATAACATAATAAAGTATAATAAATTTTTCAATATAGGTAGTAGAAATAAATAGATTTATTTCAGAGAGCTACATTGAATTGGTGGTTGAAGAAGCAGGAGATTATCTATTTAATTTTGAGGACACTATGTCCTCATAAAATTATATCATAACAATTTACCGTGAGTGTCGACGGGGACTAAATCGCACCTCTAATTAATTACTAAAAATATTAAGTAATGCCCTACTGTTATTTAAATTCAGTATCTTAATTATAACAGAGATAAGGAAAGTAAATTAACTTTTGTTTGTTTCAAAGTAATAAAGTATATTTTGCGTAGTTGTTTTTTATTTGTATTTAATAAATAAAACTTATATCTAATATTCATTAAAATCAATGGTTTAATGCACATTTACGACATGAACTATGCAATGCAGTGGAAGTAGAGAGAAAAAGAGGGAGAAATATGGATAAATGGTTGAATATTGAGTTTATTATCCTTATTGCTTAAATTATAATTACAGCTTTATTATCCTTATAGCTTATTGAACTAAATTTATAATAGTATTATATACAGTATACCTCTTTTTTAATAAAAATACTTAAGACACTATATTTATCTAATTTGTCAGCGGTGGTCCTAAACATGAAACAATTGCAATGTTTTCGCGCCAAATACACGTCTTCTTATCAGTTTTTTTTTTCAATAATAACTCATTTGTATAATCGCTGTTTGCGTAACTGAAGAGCGAAACTACACGAAGCGTCGATGAAAAAACACGGAAATGTTTATTTTAAATCTATTTGCGCAAAGTCTATTTTCGTAGGAAACTGAACCGTCCAATGTCCACTCCGTTCCAATTGATTATTGTACAAACATTTGCGCCGTAGCTTTGTACAGTCAACTCGACTGTAGCTGGTGGTGGGTGTCGGCAAACATACCGACAATACAATCGGATCAATAATTAGTGTAAGATACTGGAGTGGACAAACAGACGGTGCATGGGGCTGGAAAGAGCGGTTTGTATGAAAACTAACTGTGATACAGTTATGACATGAGTTTTTAAACAGGGCACGAGTTTAACTTTGATGGTATCTATATCTATAAAAGATAAATATTAAAATTGGTTATTGTTTAGTTTGTTCGTTCTATCATTAATTAATTTATCTATACTAATTATGTAAAGCTGAGTTTATTTGTTTGAACGCGCTTATCTAAGGAACTATTTGATGGAAGATTTTTTTTTTCTGTTATGTACGTAACCTCTGAGTGCTATAGTACTAATGAAATTATTTTACTATTATTGATAAGTGTACAAGTATTGAACTAAACCTGTCCGTGCAACTAAGGTCCGTTATAACATACAAGTGAAGCTAATAAGTCGTGACGTGTAGGAGCTTCCGTGGCCCCTTCACTAAAGCGACTCGACGTAACAGCGGAGTTTTTGTCGGTAGGAATCCGACATAACCCAGGGCGGGGAAGGGCCCCGAGCCGTTAGAATCTATGCACGATTATCCCAATACAAAAAAGGTAAAAAGGCTAATAAAAGTTTGATAAAATTTAGCCGTCCCATGATTATAACATATTTTCGAAATAGTTTCTTTATTTAAATCGTAATATATCAATCACAAAAAAAAATCCCTCAAATTTCTTTATAATCTTAGTAGTGATTATTCATTTAGCAATTTGAGCCTGACTGCTTTTATTAACGTTAATTCACATTCCAAAGACAAAGGTAGTTTATTACCATTTCCATTTGTATCAATTTAAAATTCAAATTCCAACTTCACACCTTAATAAATAAAGACTTTCCGAGTAAATAAAACTGCATTAACCAAGTTCTCTGAAGAAGGGAATAAATGTTATATAAAGCATTCTGCGAGTACATTACTGCTGTAGAATATGGTAAGTCACTTTATGGTAAGTAATTTTTACACGACAATATAATCTTTGTAAATTCAAAGTCATGATTAGTCATAAGAACTTCAATAATCATGCTAAAACAGATGCCATAAATAAATTATTTTAGAAAAGGGACGTCCGAAGCCCAGTTACATCTAGATTCTAAATGGGATCAAATGGCTACCATTTCCTATAAAACACGAAAAACACGCCAATCGTTAAACACCTATTTCCAAAAAATCACAAAAAAGTACAGTAGAATTGGGAACCTTCTTCGTTTTTAGGGACGTCGGTTAAAATACGTTAATTTTCCAATTAATTTACCAATCAAGCGTGAATAATATATAACAAATGCGTCAAAATGTTAATGTAAGGAGATTAATTGCTTAGAAAACTGTTCTGTAAGTTATTTTTATCGACATTTTTTATGGCAGAACCAAGAAGCAGGTTAAGCGATTAAGCGTCCATAATCACAAGTAACACATTGCTTCGCTGGCTTCTAATGATATATACGCTCTTTTCTTGAAGGCACCAATGTCTTAAATGTTCGAAAAACGCTGGTGGTAGACCAACGCTCCTGCAACATACATGGAAGAAAGTAGAAGAGCGAATTACAGCCAACCAACATTGACTTGATAATTTTATCAAGTCAATGTTTACTATACTAATTAATTATTGATATTTTTAGAACTTGATTTTTTCGGTGGCATTTTTATTTCAGATTTTCGCTGCGATTGACATTCCATCCAGTGTGGTTAATTAGTAATGAAATAATACATTATTAACAGATTTAATTAAAAACGTAAGCTACGGTTACAGTGAGCCCCTAACTGCTCCAAATCACGAGATCGCGTGTCCTGCAACAATGCAGACTTCGCTTTACAAACATTAGATTTTTATTAAAATTCACAGAAACACCTCGTTTTAATATAATAAAGGCACTTCGATGGCTATTTGTTCCCACCCCGTGATTTACGAGAGAATCGTGACTTTAATATTTCTTTGTTAATGGCAAAGAATACATGTTTATAGGCAGTTTTCAAAATGGCGGAAGTGGGACAGTGTAAATTGCTTATGTACCATATTATCATACTCTTTATTTAGGAATTGGAAACTTTTGCAGAGAGGGCCCTGCAAATGCTTTGCCTCATTAAAAAAATAAAAAACGGGATAGAGATTGCAGGGATGACTGAAATAAAATAATGGGCCTGGCAGAATGGGGAATAAGATCCAGGGTCTTGCGGCTCCCCCACTCACCGAACGAAACACACATCATTTGCATGCCATCATATTACGCTGGTCTTTTTCCTCTGATAACTGTGTGTGTGATGGCATCTTCCGTGGTGTGGCCCACCCAATTCATGCGTAAGCGAACTACAGAACATTAAATATTTATTCGAGTTAACATATTTAAATACAACAATAATATAGCTTATATAATGTTAATGTTATCTTCGTGGACTTGTAAATATTGAACATTTTAATAAAGAGCATAAAAAACTTATAACTTTATTATAAATGGAAAAATATTGTAGTTGGAAGGGATGTTTCTTGTAAAATCACGTAAAAACAACTAAACAGGGACCCAAGGCTTAAAATGCTTCAATTGTGTCTCTATTGGTTTGACAGATTTAGCAATCTGCTAAATCCTTACTTATGATCAGTGGAGTTACAATTAAACACATTCGAATCCAATCGAATCACGACTCACCATTACAATCCATGACCGATGCTTTTATAACTACAATTTAGCTTTTGAAGAATACGAACATTGTAATAATCATAGTTTGATTGTAATTGACTGTCAATTGAGTTAACGAGAAATTTTGAAAGAATAGAAAAAATTTGATCACGAGGCAGGATTCGAACCTGCGTTTCTTGCTTAACCGTAGCAAC
>NC_052126.1:2348574-2359166 GCF_012273895.1 Zerene cesonia | reverse complement strand
CGTGATCAAATTTTTTCTATTCTTTCAAAATTTCTCGTTTATAAAGCATTTCAATGCTATAAAACTAAAAATTAAATGTCAATTGAGTTGTTATTGTATTTACTAATATTTGTTCTTTGTCAGGTTACACAGATCCATATGAGAGTTTTAAAAGTAAATAAAAAGCGATTCATCTCATACGTAATTTTCCTCAGCACAGAGTACGCTGATAAAAAAATGGTTGCCTGTAAAGTCGGTTTTACGGGCGAAGATTTTACGTGACAACGTCTTTTTCTCGGTAGAATATTTATTAATATGAATATTATTAAATTGCAACAAGGAATTGAATGAAAATAAGAATTGCACAAATTTTAACTATAGAAAATATATTTTGTTTACTAAAAAGACAGAGACAGAGACACAAGCACGCGTCGATTCAATGCGCCTAATTCTCTAGTGCTGCGCGCGCGGCGGACCGATCATAGTTCGGTGACTCATCGTAACGTTACCGGGCGTTACACTTTTTCATGAGTGACTCCGAGCCGCAACCTAATTCAAGACGTTGTCACGTCAAAACAATACAATATTGAAGAGTATCTGATATTAATCTGTTCAAGACTTGACATTGGTAGAATCCGACCTCGGTGGTATCGGGAATTGCCACTAAAAAAAAGAAGAAGAACTAAACACACTTGGCCGCCTGGTTGAATAAAATTTGGCAGATGTCGTGTGAATTTTAATTGTTAAAGTAGGTACATACCCTATAGAATTATAGAAACCACCATATAAACATAGAATATTCTTCGTTACCATTATTATTTCACTAATAATATAGATTAATAGCGAAAGCAATTTTGAAAATTTATCAGTACAAGCTACGTCCTTCACTTCCATATTGTTTGATGGGCGTAAGCTGTTGTAATCAACGCATTATGTAAATATAGTGCTGATTAAGCATTAATTATATTTATTATAGTATTTACAAAGTATGTTTCAAATGATTTATAGATTTCTCATCTTCGGCTTCGTTCGCGTTGACTGAAATATTTTGTACTTCGTGAATTTTCGATAAAGAGTCAATACGACATAGGATTAAAATGCGCATACCTCGCCAAATATTTATTTCGGCAAATGAAATGAATAGCTTTGGCCTAAATCATTTTACGTCACACCAAAAGGATTGTCTGTGAACATTCGTTTGTGTATAAACAATGAAATAATACATCTATTTTATATGGTGTATAAACATCACTTACAAACACATTAAAATCAATCACAAACTCATACATTCATTAAATAATCAATGGAAACAATTGTTAAACGATATATTAACTTCATAATTAATTGCATTAGCACCGGAAAATATACGTTTGTTTAATCTAAAGCTATCTATCTATCTATTATTCTGGTCATAAGTTAAAACACTAAAAGCAGTTTTATTTGAATGGACTCATCATTCACATTTATGATATTAGTTGAAATGAACCATGCCTTTGTATTGACGCGGTCTTTCTCCGTCGAATTCTAAAATTCTCAATTTACTTGTAAATTAAAAAAAAAATTAAGTTTGACGATAGTAAAATTTTAATTTCTATGATTTGAACGTCACTGAATCACGTGGTCTTTACAAAGTTATATCTAAAGAACATCTGAGTTTTTTCCCCTTTTTTTAAATAGTATTTTCAGTAAATGATTGAACAAAAATTATTTTTTCATACATTAAAGCGGAACTGTCGATAAAGGAATTTTTGAAATCCCTTTAAATACACTATAAATTAATTTTTCGTATACATTAACCCATTATGTTTCGTTTTGAGTAGTAGTGATGTGAATAATGAATGCAGATGATGAAAATTTAAATAATAGAAAATTTCGGTCATGAAGCGGCATTCGAGCCCGAAATATTTATTTCTTGCACGCTTGCCTGGTACCGATAACCGAACCCGAACTTTGGATTGAATCCCGAGATACTAACCTCTGAACAACCATTGCAAATCAATACCAATATCATAAAATCGAAGAGTTTGTCTGGTTGAACGCGCTAATCGCAGGAACTACTGGTCCGAATTGAATAATTCTTTCAGTGTTAGATAGCCCATTTATTGAGGAAGGCAATCCTACTTCCTACTAATATTATAAATGCGAAAGTTTGTAAGGATATGTGTGTGTGTTTATTACTCTTTCACGCAAAAACTACTAAGCCGATTGCAATGAAATTTGGTACGTAGACAGCCGGACAACTGGAATAACATATTGACAACTTTTTATCCCGATATTCCTATGGGATACGGACTTACGCGGTTGAAACCGCGGGGCGCAGCTAGTAGTCTATATATATACGAAGGGCGAAGGTGAACCGCTTATGTATTATGAAAAATATGGCAAGATATCGTTTATAAGACTCACTCAAACAAGTTAATGTAAAACCGACTTCGACACGGCAACGAAGTTGATTCTGAAGCCAAATCGTTCGTTAATAATGACAGACATTTAAAGGCAAGCAAAACTCGATTAATTCACCATAATTCACATAAATTGAGAAATTCATTCCGAACCGGGATGTGAAAACGCATTATGGATGTGGTATCATAATGGCCTGAACCCTCATAGGGGGCGTGTGTCCCAGCAGTGGGAACATGTTTGGGCTTATGGTGATGATGATGGATCAATGGTTCGATTTAAAATGAAATTCTTGAACGTTATACGTGATCGTTTTTCCTTAACTATTTGTATTGTTGATAAATTTTATCATTTAAATTTATTTATAATGCCGTATATTTATTTTAGCGCTTGAGGGGAGATTATTCTTAAATTACACTTAAATTAAATACAGTATTTAATTAAAAACTGTAAAAATTTAAATAACTAAATGAGCTTATAACTAGTATTTTTAACAAAACCACCACACTGGGACCACAGGGATGTCACCAGCGTTCAATAAAAAAAACCATAAAAATCGATCAAAAATTCTGAGGTCACAAACCCAAAAAAAATCACTCGAATTGAGAACCTCTTCCGTCTTAAGAAGTCGGCTGAAAAGTTCACTTGGCGCTCTTATGTACACGTATTATATCCAAAATGCTTAATAAAATTATATTTATAATACGTCACATCCAAAAACAATTCGACGCTCAACACTCAATTGTACCAGTAAATTAATAATATCGAATGGTTTGTTTTGAATGAAATACTTAGCACACATCTCTGTCGCACCAACGCATTCACCATATACCGGTCTCGCTCTACCAGCTGCCGAGAATCAGAGACTGCATCTGAAATTCTGATTGAATATTTACTTAGTAAAGATTAATTTGTCCCTAAAATGGAGGCCTTTGTTTGAATTTCAATAATTTCCTTTGAAGTAATTAAAGTGCAAACAAAATGGTTACTTGCCTCTTGTTCATTTAAATGTTTCCCTATTGGGTTTCGAGTTTGTAATTACAATTAGTGGATATTTCAATAGTGGAAGTACAAATAGTAGCAAATAGTAGAAAATAGTAGCAAATAGTAGAAAATAATAGAAAATAGTCGCAAATAGTAACGCTCCACAAAAAAACACCAACAACACTACTACTGAAATTGAGCGCTTACATATGTTTTTAGGAATGATAGTTCTTACATAGAACAATAAATTATTAATCTTCATTCTAAATGATATCTTGGGCCCCTGGCAAAAAACTATGTGTCATACATCATTAGAAACCTGCTAAGACTACATTTGAGCATAACTTATTAAATAACTAGGCAACCAATCTTAATATGACTGCGTTTAATGGTCGAAATCTTCATCTTAGATACCTTTTTCATCATTTAAAACGTTAATATTATGTCAGTGCTTAGTATTTTGACCTCCTTTCTACTCCTACTGTTTCATATTTTACGTCACATTACGCTAAGGCCGCACTACAGTTTAACCGCCGCGGATTCTAAATCTTTTTACTAGGAAACTAATGAACTGTTGCTAACTGGTTTTATTGCAAAAACTATGTACGGTGAGCCAATTCCTTATCCCTTAACCCATAAAAGCGCATTCGCAAAAGCACCAACTCTGCCAATGCTCATGGGCGATGGTGTTCGCTTACCATCAGGCGCACCACCAGCTCAGTTGCCCGATATGTCATAAAAGAGTATAAATTTTGGCGCGGATTCGTGGATTTCTCTCGCTAGTATAATTAATTTTCAAACACACGTTTCAAGTCAGTCGGCCGCTTGAACTAGTCTTTTATATTCACAAGGTTATACAGTCAAAATTCGAATCTGTTCAGCCGAAGTGCGGCCTTAGCCTAAAACTCGATGGAAACAAAAACATCCATCATTAACATTAACATTTCCTCAGCCCTCAACATCCCTCAGCCCTCAACATCATCGAATTCAAACTTATCAGATAAAAAACTTTCCCATTTAAATATACCTACATTTATCTAACAGCATTGTCTCTCTCGATTAAACGATATTATCTATATTTGTTGGAACTTTGATTAAATAAGTTATTTTTCACCAAGTTTCGGAGCTCATTATGAAGTTTCGTTTTCTAAACGATCGGCCGATAAAGTATGAACAAGTTTGATATTAGAATATTTCTGTGTAAACATTGACTAAGCTATGAATTAATAAAAATATAATTGGAGTTATAATATTATTGGATTCTTTATATTGTAGTTGTCTTATGTCTGATTACATTGCTTTGAATTACGAGCCTCATCCTATCTTAAATATTGATGTTATAATGACTTTAAAACATCTATTTATTTGTATGCAAAATTTCATTGCATGCAAAGTTAACGTTTTCAGTACAAATAGTATAATCTTTTGCTAAAACTGAATCGGTACTTTTATGTTCAATTATACATTTTGGCGATCCGTACATTGTGTTACATTAATTATGTACATACAAACATAATAAAAACATGCAGATATGCACGAATTTAATATTATATTAAGGGCGTTGAAAATGAGCGTTGAAAATGAGGAGCCGGAGGCCCATATCCTTTTCCTTACCCTTCCCTTAGTCCTTTCCTTTTTTCCTCTCATCAATCCTTTCCTAATCCCTTCCCAATTAAAGTCGGCAATCCATTTGTAAAGGCAAAAGGTCTGCAATAGACCTTACGCCTCTTCAAATGGTCATGGGCGGTGGTAGCGCTTTCCATCAGGCGACCCACCAGCTCCATTGCCGACCATTACATAAAAAAAAAAAAAAAATAAATAAAAAGACCGTACCTAAATCATATGTTTACGACAATAAACTCATTTCGATTATAACTTCCACTACAAAGTATAACTTCATACAAAATGCATGATAATAAAAAAAATAGACACTCCCACATGGAATACAGATGACATAAAACGTAAATTGCGCATTAAATTTTACATGTACATATCATATTCATAAGTAAATTCACCATTACCCAATAGTGTGACGCTGACGTGAGGGATTTTCACTATTCCATGGCCAAGTAACGGTGTACAGTTTTACAGTGGCCCATAAACCAGCGTTTGGACACGACCATCAAAATGACAGTAATACGCTACGAACGTTTCGCCTGTGGCCGCAAAAATAGCGATATTCGATATGATATTAATTAAAATTAAACAGAACAATTAATTTTAGAAAAAAATAAATTTCGCCTTCGGAATGTCAGAACTAGACCAAATTTAAATAAACACGGAAGGCCCCAGCTTTCAAATAACAAAAGGATTAGGATAGTATGTGGTTACCAATACAATAAGTTAGTAAAATTGAGAATCACCTCTTTTTTGAAGTCGGTTGAAAACAAACGAACACTAGACGGCATCCGAACCAACATGTGCCTTACTATGGTGACGCTTTAGGCTTGATTGAACCAATAAATTTAAATGTACTGTACAAAATACAACTACCAGTGAGCGTTTAAAAATACTAAATAAAAATTATGTTGCTTAGCTCACGACATTCATATTTACGGCTATTGCAATTTATACCTTATTTCTATTACTATTTAAGTACGTATTGTGCACTATAATACCAAAACGCTTTTGTTTTTTTAGAGAACCCACTATATATATAATATCAATGAATCAATGAATATTGTTACTAAAATCGAAGGTTACTAAAAACTCTATACACTCAAACTCGCCAGACCGAAAAAAATAAAATAAGATTTTATAACAGCCTTCCAAAGCTTTGAAAAAACCATACAGGCTACTTTTAATCCGCTTCCCACCCAAGCTTACATGCACTGTATGTATCTAGAAAAAAATAGAAATCTAATCGCATATTTCACAGCCCAAAAACAATATTCACCCATTAAAAGCTACAGGTGGGACGCGGCAGGAGCGATTTTACAGGACGCATATTACTATGAAATTGGATAAAACAATAATAACACAAGCCTAAAGCTAGGCGTTGCTACGGTTAGGCAAGAAACGCGGGTTCGAATCCCGCACCGTGATCGAAATTATTCTATTCTTTCAAAAAAATTTTCTTTTTCTTTTTTTATAAATGAGAACATTTATAAAAAAATGGTTGCCTGTAAAGTCGGCTTTACGGGCGAAGATTTTACGTGACAACGTCTTTTTCTCGGTAGAATATTTATTGACATGAATATTATTAAATTGCACAATAGGAACAAGGAATTGAATGAAAATAAGAATTGCACAAATTTTAACTATAGAAAATATTATTTGTTTACTAAAAAGACAGAGACAGAGACACAAGCACGCGCCGATTCAATGCGCCTAATTCTCTAGTGCTCCGTGCGCGGCGGACCGATCATAGTTCGGTGACTCATCGTAACGTTACACTTTTTCATAAGTGCCTCCGAGCCGCAACCTAATTTAAGACGTTATCACGTCAAAAAGCATTTCAATGCTATAAAACTAAAAATTAAATAATAACACAGTTAAACAGAATAAAACAAAATGGATACGAACTTGACATGTGAAAATATGTCAGTTCCGGGGAATTACGAATTACGTGCATAGTTCCTATTTAAGACTTCCGGTTTAAAACAACCTTTATACCTAGCTGCCATTTGATCACTTTGATAAAAATCCGTAGCCTTTATTTAGTTATTTCCTTGTGGGCAATGTACCACTGCAGATTTTAAAACATATAACATTAAACTAAATGACAACATAAATTGTTATCATTTAGTTTAATACCAAATACAAAAAGTATCAGACCAATCGGTTGAAAACCCAAAAAGTTATCGAGTATAAAAACCGCCACCAAATATTATAGTATTATGTTATCTGTGCCAATACAGTCGAATTAAGAACCTCCTTCGTTATGCGAACGTTGATTTAAAAAAAAAGGTTTCACTAAAAAGTCTTTAATCAAGTCTCCTGATCGTCATCATTAGCTACTTGCACATTGAATCTGGAAGATGCCTGAGGTCGAATCTCTTCTGGCTCGTCCACAGATGGAATGCGATAGCCCATCAGCGCCATCCCGTAGTTTCCGAGCCCCGTGTCCCAAAATACTATCTGAAAATTGTCCCGATAAACAAGTTTAATATTATGTTTAACAATTATTTTTTAACAAAAAAACGTTACCGCCTTAAAATCGTGAAAACTAGGCATCAAAATCGGTTCACCCAGTAATATATCTAAGGTAACAAACAAAATTGATATCTCCTCATTTATTGGTCGGTTGAAAAAGCACATCCTATCCTACTCCTATTTTTATCCTACTAATATTATAAATGCGAATGTTTGTAAGCATGTGAGTGTGTTTGTTACTCTTTCACGTAAAAACTGCTAAACCGATTGCAATGAAATTTGGTACGTAGATAGCTGGACAACTGAAATATCATATAGGCATTTTTATCAGCTAACTTAAGCGGGTGAAACCGCGGGGCGCAGCTAGTTAATTAATATATGTACTGATTTCTATGTATGTAAGCTTAAGTGTGTTTATTTGTTATGGTTTTATGGTATGATTTATATTAATTATTTTGATAACATGGGTGAAGCTGCCAATAACAGTCAGTTTAACATACTATCAACATAAACACTTATTATCAGAAAAGAGTGCATTTTATAGAATTAGAAATCAAGTCTAATTGATGAATTTATTTCTCGTACATAACATATTTTTCGCATTTTTCAATAAATGCTTTTATTTTCAGTAAAAAGAAATAAATTAACAATTCTATGATCATGTAAACAAAATACAAATATGAGAAATGGCGGTTGCCACGAAGATATATAAGGCGCTGTAAACTTAAATAATTTTTTCTATTTACCCCTCATTTTCCCTACATTATCTCTCCTCAAACGCATGAAATGCAAACCTACAATATATCAAACGAGTTCACCTGATCATCAATAAGATATCGAACATAATAGATCTCGTTGAACTTCTCAAAGCCCAGTTCCTCAGCGATCTGCTGCCCTCGGCCCGTGCCAAACAAGCCGACTATCGCGGGTACGCTTGCACTGGTGCTGAGGTTTATTGCCGCTTTTAACATCTCCTTCGCTACACCTGTAAATATAATCTTGCTTCAGACAAATATAGTTTCCAAAATATTAAAAAATACTCGATTCACTCATGAAATTAACGTATTGTCACCGATCCTTGATAAGTATACAAAGTTTGAGTTGAATCTGTGTTTATAATCCACTCTAAAGACGTCGGTTACATGTATACATACAAGCATATAAACATACAGGTGGAGCTAATAAAAGCGTGTTTAAAAGGTACCTTATAACCTTTTTACTGATATTAATTTTACTCAAACGTGTGGTGCTCTGTACGGAACGCAAATTTTGACATAATATTTATATAAAAATTATTTTTCAAATTTTTTCCCCTTTTTTCAACTCAATTTATTTAGGTATGTTCATTTCAATTCCATTGTTTTACCTTTTATAAAATAAATGCATGACATTTTTGTTTTTCATAAAGACTTCGATCATTTTAAACGTTATTACTTCTTATTTTTTTTTTATTAATTGAGTATAACAGAGTATCATTTTATCTTTTTTTATTATGTTATCTGTGGTATAACTATAAAGAAAACAAGACAAAACGTATACGTGTGTATTTATCTCAATATCTAAATAATAGACAAATCAATCGTCATATATATCTATGACAATAATATGCAACAATTATAAACGACAAAATCTTACCCCGATGCCGGTACCTCGCCTTAAGAGCGAGCACATATATCTTGAAGTACCTCCGCACTCCGAGTTTGTCAAACATATTGACTGGTTTTTCCACTTCCCTATTGAACGTTACCACAGTCGAGTATAGAGGGTTATAGGTGATCTTCACTCGGCTGAATGTGCGGGAGAACGCCTCTGAAATACGTTAAACAGGATATACTTACAGTTTTCGAGTGAAACCTCCTTTGAGTTTAGTGAGTTTTTGTTCTCTGTGGTGAGAATATTTTTTTTTTATGTCAGAGCAGACAACTGTGCTTGTGGTTCACCTGGTAAGCGATCACCACCGCCCATGAATATTCTCAGAGGTAATGCTCTCAATGCGCTACCTACTTTTATAGGTAAGGCGCTACCTATGTTTTTAAGGGTAAGGGATAAGGAAAGGATTGACGACTGGAAAGAAGAAATGGACTAGGAAGGGTGAGGTAAAAGGAAACGGGTCTTAAATCTCGGCGTTTCCAAATTTCATAAAAAATTTTTAGATTATTATTGTTTGTCACACGTTTATTGGCTAAATTGTTTCCTCAAAAATATAGATGCATTTGTGAAAAATGAAATCAAAATAAAATCTCTTGTGCCCTCGTCGGATACAGAGTAGATGCAAGGTACATCTGTTCACTGATGAATTAATTACACTTAGATCTCTAACTCCTGAAGAAAATCGTTTACTATCTGCTTTTAGGTATGTAAATAGCCACAGTAACTTAAATATGAAAAAGCATTTTTGATACAACGCAAACCATTAAGAATTCACTTCTATGAAATATAAAAGTGTACATTATACTCAGTACGCATTTACATTGGGTATTTCAAGAGACATTTTCTTTAAAATTAAACCCACTTAAAACAAAACAAAACATTGAAATAGGTTGACGAATTTTAAGTTTTAATGGGGGACCGAGCCAGGACGTTTGATCTTTTTATAAATACAAAGATTCCCGAAACCCTTCAAACATGCTCCATATACCTCCCGTTTCGTTTACAAATATTTTGCCATACAAAATATTCATATGCGAAACACATCAAAGAATACAAGTTATTACGCCACAGATAAAATATGCTAAACAAAGGCGGCTCCAAAGCTAGGTTTCAAATAACTAAGCTAATATATACAAGCCCACCTTACGTTTTGGCTGGTCGGCGACAGTGTAGATCTACCCTAATATAGACTCATAGCGGGACTACTTGGAATCCAATTTACGTACGAAATGTATGGTCTCATTGCAAAAGACTGCGGTTTAATAATATTAAGAGGTAGTTTCTTATTCTGTATGTTTGTAGGGGTAATCTTCTTATATAATGATAATGATAATGTTATCATATTAACGACAATGCTTTAATAAAAGAGTAATTCAGATTTGCCCCTGACTGTTAAACTAATTTCACTTTAAATACTTAGTCTGGCCATAAATACTGTTACACTTAATTATAAAAAAATATTACATTTGAATTTCGAATCTGTC
>NC_052126.1:2343953-2347574 GCF_012273895.1 Zerene cesonia | reverse complement strand
TAAATGTTATTTGCAGTTAACAATTTTCTTTTTTCTTTATTACAATATTTATGGCAAGACTAGGTATATAACATAACAAACAGATAGTTTTCGTGTTTATAATATTCGTAAGGGTTGTATCATTTAGAATTTAAACACTTTTTAACGGACATTAAACGCGATTTATTCATTATATTATTTAACCCGACGTTTCGAACTCTTCACAGCGAGCGTGGTCACGGGGACAGTAAGATGTTACATGTCTGGAAGGTCATACAAAAATTGCGGTTTGTGAACTACCTTCACCTATTACCGCGTTCGCGTAAAATCAAATACAAGGAAATACTAGGGTATGTCATATTTTGTAAATTTTTATATAACTGAGATAATCATCTCGTTTAATTTTTTCTTTCAAATCGACCTAGAGACTTTTGAATATCAGAGATCCTTATCAAATATCAATTCACAATTATCAAATAACAATTCGTAATGGCATGTCCATTTGGACAAAATTATAACAATATATATAATAAAAAAGCTGTTGCCCGCACCTTCGCGCGCGTGGACGAAATAATTATCATGGTACAAACTTTCACCCCCTATATTATATATTATAGTAGAATTTATCACAATCCTTTCTGAGCGAATGCCTACGTCATAACTTTCTGCATGACATATTTCAGTCCGATATCTTTGAGTTATATGTATTGTAAATAATACACCTCCTCCAGTTTATTACGTTTACTCTTCTGAAACGGTATACAAACAAACTATTTATATTTAAAAATTCTTTAACGTCCATATAATATATATAACGTATATCTAACCTCGCTACATCTCACGCCGTAGACCACTATATAAACTCCTTAAGCTGAATCGGAATTCTTTTTACGGATGCTGTAAAAATTTAGGCTCGAAGCATTCAAGGAATCCACTCCCTAATGTTACGGCCACCGATACAGGAAAATCGAGTTTTATTCGAATCGATACGATAGCAATAGATACGCAAATAGATTTCAAATAGCTAACCGAGTGGCGTGTTTTCGATCGTATCTCCCGCGGTTTGTTATTGTTTGAGCAAAATCGTTTTGAAAAAATACCGTATATTCGACCTCGTTAACGTTCCACGCGAAAGTTTTTCCGAGCGTCTCTTGTAAATATAATTTAATACTGGCAATAGAATCATGGTGGTTACCATTATAATTATGTATGTAAGTATTCCAAGTGCAATGAATTACTAAAATATAGAATAAACACATTATGTTAAAACTTGGCCTAAAATTTAGTAAAAACATAAGCAGTTGGGTAGTTTTTAATCAATTTATTTTGAATATGAAAAAAATTTAACAAAAGTCTATCTACATTACAAGTGTCCTAGCCTATTTTAGAGGTCTACGCTTTTTGAGCAAAGCATGACTTCCAACTTGAACATAAAATGCTGCTTATTTTTATCATCTTTCTTTGTGATTTTGACTTTTGTCATGGCGTGCAGCTGAGCTGGTGGTGATTAGTGGCTCTGTGAATGTGCTACCCGCTTTTAAGCAGTAAGGGATAAGAAAATGATTAAAAACTGGAAAGAAGGTATAGACTGGGAAAGGTGATGAATAGAAAACGGGTCTGTGGCTCCCCCACTCCCTGTACGGAACACAGCAGCATATTATTCAAGCCGGTTATCTGTGTGGGTGTGGTACTTCCCAGGTGCATACCTAAATTGGTGCCGAAGCGTGCTCGACTCCCACATTCTACTATCCTACTAATATTATAAATGCGAAAGTTTGTGAGGATGTGTGTGTGTGTTTGTTGCTCTTTCACGCAAAAACTGTTAAACCGATTGCAATGAAATTTCGTACGTAGACAGCTGGACAGCTGGAATAACATATAGGCAATTTTTATCCCGATATTCCTACGGGATACGGACTTGCGCGGGTGAAGCCGCGGGTCGTAGCTAGTTTAATAATAACTTAAAATCTGTAACAATTACTGCTTATTTCTAAAACTATTACAATCTATCAACTAACGTTTCTCCTGTATCCTCATGATCATAACGCCGACCAGTTTGTCCGTACCCTCCTTCACCGCCGCGATGGACATTTTGTCCTTCATCCAGATCCTTGCCTGGTGAACAAACTCGTCAGTGCCCTCTTTGTCATCAGCTATCTTCACCGATCTGTAGGTGATCTGAAAAGCGCTGGATATGACGCGGGCTATGTTAAAATTGTATGAAGAATGTTTGCTTTATAAAAGTGGGGGACTATGAAATAATACAAGGCGTGCCCTTGGGTTTATACATAGTTTACAGTTTATTATTATAAATTCGCATTTATATACGTAGATCCGATGGTTACGTTTTCACCCCTGCATGTAACGAATTTGGCAGAATTTGATTTAAAGATAGAGGAAAAGGGAAAAAGATTTGAGTATATTTTTGCAGAAATAAAACTTGCGTCAAATGGGGATCAACTGGATACAAGCGCGGGAAAGCCGTTCTAATATATAAGTTATTGATACTTTTATAATGGATTTTGTTTGTTACCTTCTTACCTGATGATAAAAGTAAGTGAGACTTAAAAGTATAATTACGTCATTGATAGAAAGTGAATAGAAATTCTTTATTAACATTCTTTATAAAAATAATCTTTATTTATATTAATAAGTAGCGGTCCGGCGCGACTTCGTCCGTGGTACATATTTAGCCTATAGCCTTCCTAAATAAATGGGCTATCTAACACAGAAAATATTTTATTTATTTTTTTTTATGTCACAGTCGGCAATGGAGCTGGTGGGACGCCTGATGGTAAGCGCTACCACCGCCCATGAACATTTGCAGAGGCATAAGGTCCATGGCAGACCTTACGCCTCTACAAATGGATTGCCGACTTTAAATTGGGAAGGGATTAAGAAAGGATTGGCGAGAGGAATAAAAGAAAGGACTGGGAAGGGTTTGGAAAAGGATATGGGCCTCCGGTTGCTTCACTTACCGAACGAAACACATCAGAATGCTATTTCACGCACAGGCGTGACAGAAGACAGCTTCTGTGGGGGTGTGGTACTTCTCCGGTGCAGGCTGGCCTGGCTTAAAAGCGGGCAGCGCATCCGCAGAAGCATAGCCTCTGCGAATGTTCATGGGCAGTGGTGGTCGCTTACCATCAGACGAATATAAAAAAAAATAATCAAAATGCTAGTGTTCCCATCAACCTATTTTAACCCTAACACGCCTATTACCTCAATATATACGCATACTTATCTGGCTTACCTTATTCTATTATTAAAAGTCTTTCAGGGAACATTAGCCAGATGTCTAAATTGCGTAAACCTACTCAAGAACTGCTCACGTTACGTTAGCCCTAAGCACCCACTTACGAGCAGGTGTGAAGATATTTGATAAGCCAACACGTAAACGATATAAAACATAATTTTTTATGAAGTCGAGAGGAAATCACGATTGTATTTATGGGATGTATTATTTGTAGTATTTATAGGTAGATATTGCGTCTTTCGTTTTATTATCTTTTATAGTATTTAATAAATTTATTGACATGTTATTGTACATCTAATATTGGCTGTAACGCATATACTTAGTCTGGCCATAAATACTGTTACACTTAATTATAAAAAAATATTACATTTGAATTTCGAATCTGT
>NC_052126.1:2336165-2342953 GCF_012273895.1 Zerene cesonia | reverse complement strand
AAGTAATAAATGTTATTTGCAGTTAACAATTTTCTTTTTTCTTTATTACAATATTTATGGCAAGACTAGGTATTTTGAACGAGAAAATTTTCATTTTAAAACTGGAGGTCTTGGCGGCGGCTTTTGCAATTGATTTTCACAATGGAATGTTAGCTTTTTAATTGACTCAAACACGTAAAGCGGTTTTAGTCTTAAAACATACAGTCAGACAGATTCCCTTGCATTTTTAATATAAATATGGATACTTTACGCATTCATGGCTCCATTTAAAAACGACAGTTTACATATACATTTATTATATTTAAGCTGTTATAGTTAGAAAATATATTTTAGTTAATCATGTATCTAGTATTTAAGTTAGTTAAGTTTGTTGTAAAATTATTATTTTTCTTGTATCACTGTCGCATTGGGCTTGTCCTGTTATGGCAAGTGATTTTTATAAATAAATAAATAAACTATTTAATAAATTAATTTAATAAAATTACAATTTTATCATAATTTCGAACCAATAAAATCACGTTATTTTAACAATTCCACAAGCAGACAGGACCACTTTATCCCAAATTTTTGAAAGTCTCCTATACAGGTGTTTTAAGATCTCAAAGCGTCTCGATTAACAAAATTAACGTTTCAACGGTCTATCCATTTTTCTCTTAACCCTTTGATTAAATATTTTACAATGTAATCGGAGATTTTTACAGCTAATGGGTTTGAATACAAATACCTAAAGAGCATTTAAAAAAGAAAAACGCATTTTTTTCTATATCATGCTGAACAAGAAAACTAAGTGAGAATTTAAAATAAGTATACTATTCAACCGACTCTAACAAAAGGAGAAGGTTATCAATTCAACTGTGTTTTAGGCTAAAAATAACCGATGTTTCAAAGATGTTTATATGCAGACGTCACAAGATAATTTAAAGATAGAAACGTCGCTAATTGAGTATCTTTTTAATTTGAAATATGTCTCCTTTATGCTTATAAGGATACAATCCTCAATCTTAAATTAACTAAAACACATTACATAAGTAAATACCCAAATCTTATTCTACTAATATTATAAATGCGAAAGTTTGTGAGGATGGATATGTGTATGTATGTTCATTACTATTAAATTTGTTACGTCGATAGCTGGACAACAGGAATAACACAGAGACAACCTTTTATCCTAATATTTTTATGGGATACAGACTTACGCGGATAAAACCGCGGATAGTGCTAGTAACCGCGCAGCTAGTTTATTATATTGATGACTGATATATTATATTATCCTGCTTGTCTGACGGCGTAATTACGTATAATTAAATAATAGTATGAGACTACTTATATATTACTTATATATATAAGTCGGGGTTCGAGACCGGGCGAGCGTGCAGGAAATAAATTGATTTTTCAATTTATCTGCGCATGTGGATAACATCACCACTGCTTAAACGGTGAAGAAAAACATCGTGAGGAAACCGGCATGTCCAAGAATTAAAAGTTTGACGACATGTGACATCTGCCAACCCGCACTTGGCCAGCGTGGTGGATTATGGCCTGAACCCTCATAGGAGGCCTGTTTCCAGCAGTGGGAACATATATGGGCTGATGATGATGATGATGATGATGATGTTGATGATGATGATGATGATGATACTACCTCTTCCGTCAAATAGTGTTTCTTCAACAGTCTCACAGCGTCTTCATATCTCCTATCCTGCAAGTCCTCGAAGCGTATACCACATGGCACCCTCCCCCAAATGGACGGTGCCTTTATGCGCTCCTCCAAGGCTTTCATCTTTTCCACCTCGGCTTCCGCACTTCTTGCCATTTTTCAATCTGTTGCTAATACCAGAGACAATAAACCATTAAAAGAAATGGTTAACCAAGACAATAAACCAGAGACAAACAAGAATAAACTATTGACCAATACAATACAATTGTTTTTTTTTTGTACATAAAAATTATGTATATATGTTCGATAGGTAGAAGAGAAATCTTTAAAAGTTGTTATGCGGAAAAAGTTAAGTATTAAAATAGTCTCACAGTTACTTAAAATAAATTAAAAGGATAATAGAACTGAAAAGTTCTTATTCGGTATTGTGTTGTGACTTTTTTACCCTAATTATGTGTTAAAATTTAGCATTTCATTTCTAAATAGAACAGAGGATGGATCAAACATTTATCCTTACAAAACATATTTTGTATTTGTTCCAACTTCTAACCTAATAATTGTAACTTCTTTCACGTTTATAACGTCCGAAAACATACCGAAATTTAGATTGAAGATTACTTCAAGATTCGATCAGCAAGTTACATAGGAGACCTGAATTTACCTTTCCTTGGCCTTTTCAATTTGATTATCTCCTGCCAATAACATAGGTATGGCGAGTGACGACTAAGCTAATAAACGCTCCCAAATATTCCTATGTACAATGTATATTATATAAGTTAATTGTATATGAATGACGATTGTCATATTGCGTTGATTGAATTGTCAATATTGAATACCTTATCAATGCGTTGTCTATGGTATTAATTATATACAAACTGTTTGGAAGCGTTGGTTGAGTTTAGTTGAATCAATATATGTATGTCTTATTAATGTTGCTACAATTATTATTCATTTATTTATACTTAATTGCAATTGTTAAGGGGTGAAAAATAAATAAAATAAATATGTTACAAGCTTAAAGATAAGTACAATAAGCGGTCTTATCACTTTAGAACGATTTCTTCCAGGCAACCTCGTAATTATAAAATAATAAAGGAGATAGATATTAGAGGATTTTTTTGTTTACACGTAATTATTTGAGAATGTGGTCTCCACGTATGTATGTACGTGTTGTTATATATAACACACTATGCATGTATTATAACTAATACATGTGTATTACTTTTGATTTTTATGTCTATCTTAAAGTAATAAAGATATTTTAATTTTAATTTTAATTTTATTATAACTATTCGCCCGCGTTTTCGCCCACGTATTCAAATATCCGCAAGTCCATTCTCAGGTCTCAAACTTTATACTAAATTTCATCTTTATCAGTCCCGTGATTTGAGCGTGAAGAAGAAATAGACTCAGGCACTTGCGCGTTTATAACACTTGTAAGGATTTTTGTTTTACAGTGCAGATTTATCGAAATAATATTTCTTCGTGATACGTAAAGCGGATAATAGTAGCAAGACTTTAGAATTTCGTAACGAATTTCGACTACCGGGTGATCCTATTTTCATCGCCAACAGACTGTTTAGCAGTTAGGCGAAAATTTGTAATAATAAATATCTCTGCTATAAATATCCTCTTTAACACATTTTTATAGACATTGTTTTCTTAATCCAAAGTAAATTCTATACATAATATATATAAAGTATACTTTATATATATATATGCGGCAAACGTTTCAAATCACAAAGAATTACAGAACAGAATTATCAAATTTTCAGATCGCCGCGGAGCATTAAAATCTAAACAACTTCCAAATAGTCTCGTCTCGAATAGAACCCAGGGGCAATGCTAAAAAGAGTCGCAAACCACAAAGGACGCCTGTAGCCTTTGAAATAAATTGCTTAAATTATAATTTTACTGATTTCATTGAAACGCTAAAGGGTTGTTCTGAGTACAAAGTTTAATAAACCGTTTTCGAGTTGAATGCTCGACGTGCAGAAGGCTTGTTATATCAGTAACAATTTTTTTATTGTGCTCTCAAAAATATTTACTACTAGCTGCGCCCCGCGGTTTCACCCGCGTAAGTCCGTATCCCGTAGGAATATCGAGATAAAATGTTGCCTATCTGTTATTCCAGTTGTTCAGCTATCTACGTACCAAATTTCATTGCAATCGGTTTAGTAGTTTTTGCGTGAAAGAGCAACAAACACACACACATCCTTACAAACTTTCGCATTTATAATATTAGTAGGATTCTCATAAACCCAGTCAATTTTCAGCCCTATCCACACCCATAGACTAAAGGGTCACTAGCTCTCGCTCAACCGAATATCCCCTATGGCCCTTTTGATAAAGCACCACAAATTAGTAAGTGTAAAGACAGATATGTGATGTTAGTTAGCAAGTTTACGGTCTGCTGGCTTTGTAAACAACGTATGGATTGCTCGCAATCGATTCTAATGCCAATATGAGATTGATTCCTTATGGTTTTTAACCTTAATGAGTTGATTATCCCGTTATTATAAGCAGGAACGATTTATTTATTCATTTATCCTTCATTATATACACAAAAGATATATCATAATAATTGTGACAAAGGATTCTGTTTACGATTGGCGGCCTTATGGCTATAAGCCATTTCTTCCAGGCAACCGAGGGGTAAAGATGAGTTTTTTGTAAGTTTGTACCTACTTTTTATGTTTTTGCAAAGAACAGAGTTAATTGTTTGGAACAGAAATAATTGAGTGACAGATGGGAAGCGACCACCTCATGACACATAAATACTGTTTGAAAATATGACGTAACAACTCATTAAGGCATTTGAATATACAATAACGGAAATTCGTAACCAATATTATTTGCATACAGTTTGTAATTGCAACAGACAAATCATATTCACTCAATATCGAACTAGAATCGTTCTAGATGCTTCGAAATACCAATATTCAAACGTGTAACTACATCGTAACTACTGAGTTCAGTTTGAGTTCACAGTTATGCGAAACTTGTGAAATTTATATCAATGTTGTGGGGAATATCTATGATTCAGAGATTCCATAACCTAGGCATTGTATAGAATAACGGCGTCATTGTGGGTACGTATGAAAGGCTTACTTTCAGTCTATAGTTTCACCTGCGTAGTCAAAGGATCGACAGTCCCGGGTTTTCCTGGCCTAGTTCAGAATCTTGCGGCATTTCTGAGATACAAAATTGTCCTAACTTCCTCGGATATCAAACTATCTCTGTGCCAAATTTCATACAAATCAAGCCAGCAGTTCATGAAATAAGCGTATTTAGGCAAACAAGAACTAGATCTAATAAACGTGGAACCACGTGTCAGGTCAACCAGCTTTCAAATAAAAAATAATCATTAATATCGATTCACTCTCTAGCTTTTTACTGAGGACATACACTACATGAGAAAAACACAAAAATTACAATCGAATTCGTAACCTCATTCTTCTTTAGAAGTTGGTTTATGATACGATTATAACGATACTCTTTACATCCATAAATGTTCAGAATGTTCCACCACTTCGAATAATAATCGATAAAAAAGATAACATAACATCAAACATAATATCATATCGAAATACACAGAACTCAATATATCTAAAGAGGTTTAAATAACATAAATCCTTACCTCAGTCCACATACATTTAACAACGGAAGTAACAAGAAAAACCGCCAAATACGGAGTGGCACGGTGTACTAGCATCGGGGAAGCCACGGAAAAAATGAAAAAAACAAATCGATACATTACATTAAAGCGAAACTGAAAAGTTCCGGCGGGGCTTGTTGGGAAAGCGTGATCCGAGTTCTATTTATAGTTCCGTACATTTTTTAGTTGAAACATTAATTTAAATATTAGCTTTATTAGATAATAGGTATTAAAGTTGATGGACCATTATTTTATTGCCGGTTTTTCTAGCTATTCTTTCTTTTTGTACCACCTAATAAATATATTTTTTTTATTTTATAAGATCATAGCAATAAGTGTAGTAGGAAGAAGCATAATACGACATGGAAAAGTGTAATGCGTTGGACTGAAATCTTCATTATTGTTTTTTATAGTTTTGAACGTTTTCATAATTCAATTCACATGTGATTTTATTAACTGTGTATTTCATTTGGAATTTGGATCGTACATGCATTATCTAATTTTCTCATTTTTCTCATTAAAATTTTATATAATTTTTGTTTTTGCGTATTTTGTTACTAATAATGCGCATTAATTTGCAATTTAAAATTCCCTGTTATTTTATCGTAGAACATTCGTATAAAATGAATTCTAAAAAAGTCGTAAAACAATTATAAATTAAATCAAAACTTTTTTACTACATTGTTGCTTCGAACATTTTGCATATTTGATTGTTTTTTTTTTTTATTTTATTTATATCTTATAATCATTTTTCAACAGCAGCTTAACTTACCTGTTTTAAAAAAGTCCACATTGGAGGCACCGGCCTTCCAATAAAGCATTATAATCAAAATCGGTCCACCCAGTCAAAAATTCTGATGTAAATAATACATAAATATACACATATTCATAAGCTCAGTATTCAGATTCAGATGATTCACCTCCTATTTTCGGAGTCGGTTGAAAAAAACATTGTTTCTTACATCCTACGGTACCCTATAAGTTTTGTATCTAAATCGATGACGGCAGTCAATAGTTGGGTTGATTACGAAATCTCGTGCCTAGTACCGTCTCAGCGAACTTTCACGGACTTTCTGTTAAAGCCAGAAGTTTCTAGAAAAATTTTCCAGAAACGCGACACACGTGTGTTCATTTCGAACGTTTATTTAAATATCGAATCCAATATGAAAAGACGACTATTTAAATCAGTTTCTAAGTCATATATAAATTACATAAATTTTAAACTATGTAAACTATTACTGAGATAACAGTTTCTTTAAAATATTCTGTTAAATAATATAATAGATAGATAGACATGGATACGTAAATAATCTTGATAGATAGACGTAATTCGTTCACATCTATTTTCTTATTTATTAAGCAATCAACATTTATTTTATAAGATTAATCAAAAAACTAAATTGAGCTAAACAAATACATCAAAGCACAATTATCTACTATCTATGCTAATAATATAAATCTGAAGAGTTTATT